>NC_142440.1:157116428-157418035 GCF_059453495.1 Arachis ipaensis | reverse complement strand
TTAAAATTATTTGTTTCTATGACATGCGAGATTAATTTGTTTGCAGAAATTTAATAATTGAGTACTTAGATCATGTCAAGAAACTGGCACTGATGCTGTTGAAATTGCTTTTGTAGGTGTTAGGCCTAGAAGGCAATTACCTCAAGAACATAGATTGCGCTGAAGGGATTTTTATGGTTGGAAATTATTACCCTCCTTGCCCTGAGCCTGAACTCATTTGGGGGTTAAGTGCTCATCATAAGGATATGGGCTTTATAACTGTTCTTCTACAAGACCAAGTTGGTGGACTTCAAATCTTTCATAAAAACCAATGGTTTAATATCACCTCCCTTTCAATTACCAAAAAAAAAAAAATCACTCCCTTTGCCGGTGCTTTTATCATTATCCTTGGTGACATGATGCAGGTGATCATAATTTTATCATTGTTTTTGTTTGTGATTTATATTAAAAGTAAAATATATTTTTTATTTTTAATATTTATAATTTTTTAAAATTTTTAAAAATATTTTTAATTTAAATTTGTTTTTAATATTTTATTTATGTCAAAATTAATTCTGAACGCTAACTCTATTTAAAATGTTAGAAACAAAATTAAAAACGTATAAAAATAATTTTGATATAAATAAAAAATTCATATTAAAAATTAAAAAAAAATATACATTAGAAAAACGTACTTTAATCTTTATATTTAAAGGACTGCTAGGGGGCCATCAATTTTTGTGATTTGTAGCCATCAAATAGCCATCAATGATGGTTTTAATGGTATGAGATTGGTGTGAGATTTCATCCAATGGCTCATTTTTTCTTTGCTGGTTACATGTTGGCCAAAATTTAACAAAGTTATTGGCCCTAGACTTTTCCTTATATTTATATATCGAATTTAATTTCTATTTTAAGCAAATATCTAATAATGTATTACTATGTTATATAATATTCCACAAAACAAATAGTTAAGTTGTTCAAGTGACATATTTAAGGTCTTAGCACTGATTGCAACTAATCACAAATGACAAGTTTATGAGCACCAAACACAGAGTTGTGGCTCAAAAAGTAGGTCCATGAGTTTCGATTTCATGCTCTCTGAAACAACATGTTCAGGATGAATGTCTAAGAATATATGGACCAATAAAAGAGTTGGTGAGGTCTCTTCAAAATTCATTTGGTGTATGTCAAACTAGATGATGTTAGGAGTTATTTATGGAATATCAAATAAGAATCCTAAAAGTCATTGTAGTATAATTTGGATTCTAAAGATGGCGTGGCATCTAACATAAGTGTGGTTGTACCATTATAAATTTCATGACCTGAGATATTAAGACTTTATTTGAGTGTTATTAAATTGTTAGAAAAAGATACTGTAATGATGTAATGATACAGGAATCTATTAGTTTTGAATTTTTGTAATACAACTATTTTTTTTAGCTTCTTCCAAAACTATTTTTGGGTTGCAATAAAATATTCAATCTTTACAAACTTTCAAGTTTCAATGTTTGATTATATTATAAATGTTGCAATTATCAAAGTTGACTTACGATAATTGATACCATTAAGGCAAGCAAGGCAGAGAAAATAACATTACACGCAAGGTTTCCAGATATCGTGAATTAAGTTCTTAGTTGAATAGATAAATTTTATTGAGAACGGAGTGAAACATGGTGGAAGCAGATCACGAACATGGAGACTATGACAGGAACAGGGAACTAAAGCTTCTTGATGAAACAAAAGCAGGTGTGAAGGGTCTTGTTGATGCTGGTTTATCCAAGTTACCAAAGATATTCGTTCATGACAGCCATAAAGTCAACGATTTTTCTTCTTCTTCCTCCTCCTCCTCCTCCCCTGCTACCGATGTTAGTATTCCAGTAATTGATTTGGGATCACTACACGAAGAAGGTAATTCACGCCATGAGATCGTTCAGAAAGTGAAAGATGCGTGTGAGAAATGGGGGTTCTTTCAAGTGGTCAACCATGACATTCCACAGAGTGTTTTGGATGAAATGCTTGATGGGTTGCGTAGATTTCATGAGCAAGATGTTGAGGTGAAGAAAGAATTCTATTCACGTGATATTACAAAGAGAGTGTTCTACAACACCAACTTCAATTTTTATACAGCTTCAGAGATTAATTGGAGGGACACCCTCTATTGTTTATTGGCGCCAGGGCCCCTTGACCCTCACCAACTCCCTTCAATTTGCAGGTATCATATTTACTATGTATATGTAAATAGCTTAGAACCATCAAATCCTGTTTTCTCTTTTTTTAACAAAATTTTGAAAATAAAATAAAAATATTTTAGAGATTGCCTTTTTCCATCCTTTAACTTTTTAGGATAAGTGGTTTTATGGCCTGGTATCAAAATTTTATGTTTAAAAGATTAAGAGTTAAATCTTTGGTGAACTCCACAAGTCAAAAAAAATAGTATAAGATAAATAAAAGGAGAAAAGGAAGCTTATGCAAAAATATAAGCAAATCCAAAAGAGACTCTTACTTGAGAATGCGTGTTAGAAATATAACTATTCATGTTGTCTCTTCCCATCAGCTTAAACTTTTAGGATGAGTGGTTTAACGACAAATACAAACTAAATGTATTCTAGAAATGTTTGTTTTCATGACTATTAATTTGTTTGCAGAGACATAACAATCGAGTACTCAGACCAAGTCAAGAAATTGACACTAACTCTTTTAGAACTGCTTTCGGAGGCATTAGGCTTAGAAAGCAGTTACCTTAAGGACATAGATTGTGGTGAAGGAATTTTCATGGTTGGACATTATTACCCTCCTTGCCCTGAGCCTGAACTCACTTGGGGAATAGGTGGTCATACTGATATTGGCTTTGTAACTATTCTTCTACAAGACCAAGTTGGTGGACTTCAAGTCTTTCATGAAGACCAGTGGATTGATGTCACTCCCATTCCTGGTGCTTTTATCATTAACCTTGGAGATATGATGCAGGTGATGATAATTTCATCAATGTTTTTGGTAGTAATTTATATTATATATTGAATTTAATTTAATTTTATATAGATATCTAATCATGTTATTACTATGTTAGTATAAACTCCTGTATATAATATTTCACAATATTAAACAAACATTTAAGTTCTTCAATTGATCTATTAATGTATTAGCACTGATTACAGCTAATCACAAATGACAAATTCATGAGCGCCATGCACAGAGTTGTGGCTCAGAAAGTGGGTCCACGAGTTTCGGTTGCATACTTTTTGAGACAACATGTTGATGATGAATCTCCAAGAATGTATGGACCAATAAAAGAGTTGCTGACAGAAGATAATCCTCCAATTTATAAGGAAATGAAAATGCCGGACTTGGTTAAATTGGTGTACACTACAAAGCTAATCTCCTCTCCACTAAACCACTTCAGGCTCTGAAGCATCAAGAATCAAAGAAACTCATGTATGAAAGTATATTAATTACAAACTTTCTTGAGGGATGCTAGAGTGAGAGATTCAACATTTATTGTTTTAAAAAACTCTCATGTCTTATATTTCAATAAAAGTCTCTTCAAAATTCATTTGGTATATGCCAAACTAGATGATGTGAGGAGTTATTTATGGAATATCAAATAAGGAATTGTACCATTATAAGTCCCATGAACCGAGATATTAAACCTCTCAAATCTTAAAAATAGTAATGATCAAATAAAACCAACAAAAAGAAATTAACCAATATGTTACACTCAACAAGCTAAGTATTGCAATGATATAGGAAACTGTTAAGTTATGATTTTCTATAATACAACTGTTACATTTTCTATAATCAATGTACCTTCTCTGAATACCATTCTTAAATAAATCAATGTATCTTAATACACTCTATAACTAAATACATTAGTTTACGTGTAGAATATCTCCAATATTTACAACAAGAGCTTCCTTGCACTAGAGGAATACCAACCCATTGATTTTGATGAAGAACTTGAAGAGCTCCAATTTGATCTTGCGGAAGTATTGTTATGAAATCGAAATCAGTGTGCTTTGTAAGTCCCAAGGTTAACTCAGGTTCAGGACACTGTGGGTAGTACTGACCATAATATGATGCTCATCCATGTCTTTAAGGTAAGAGTAGTTAAGGCCAAAAATTATAATACACAATGCCTGTACTTGTTTTGAATATTCAGACACTATATCTCTGTACAAATCACAAATGTTTTCATCAAAAGACACATAATTATATAAGAAGGGGGTCTAAAGTGCACAATGGCAGCAAGTGATGACCGTGACCAATCAAAAGCCATGTAACAAGGTATAAGAAAAGTTGCATAAAAACTAAAGGTAAATAGCTAGAATACTTACTCTGCTTATATCATTAGAAGAAAGGAAAGGGCTATAAAGATATATTGTCCAAAAACATTCACTCACATTTGTACATTTTTTTCCCCATAAAATTTTAGCTAGTTCTACCTCAATTTTCGCACATTAAATTGTTGTCTCAATGCTTGGTGAGGTGATGTGCAGCATTTAATATTTTTCAGCAAGCAAGCATGATTTACATTGAAAGCAATACGTTTCGATATGGACACCTAATCAGGATATTCATGTAATTATTGTTAAACTATAGTCTATATAATGAAATTAATAAGAGTAACCAACTTACTAATTTTAAAGAAACATCATCAAGCACCTTAGAATTTGATAGTTTTAGAACTAAAACTAATATTAGAAACCGTTACCTACAAGTACACACTTCTGGTAATTGTTCTGGATTAAGAAGATCAGGATTTGCAACAAATGAAATAGCATAGTCTCTGAACAACTTACTATTGGAGAAATACCTAACTTTATTGTTGTTATCCCTTGAATAAAACAATATCTTTAACTCAGCTTCTTATTCATCAAACTACGGATTCCATGGATCATCTCATCCACATCTTCAGAACCATGTTTGATCACTTGGAAGAATCCCTAATTCTGAGTAGGATGAAACAGGCCAGGCTTTGTTCTCAACAAGTTTGGCTTGGCTTGGCTTGGCCTAGTCTATAACGGGTTAAAATGTTTGATATTTTTTTGTTTATAAAAATACAAATATTATTTAAAAAATTTATCTTTTAATAAAAATATTTTGTAGTATATAATATTTAATATTTATAAAAAAATTTAAATTTTTAAAGTATTTATAATAGAATATAATAAATTTAAGATATTCTATAATTTTGTTAATAATAAAAAAATTATTTATATATTTAATTATGTGTTAACAGACCTAACAGATCAATAAAACTAATTAGTGAGCGTGAACATGACCTATTAACATATTAAGATTTTTACAAAAATTGTACCTATTTTATAACAGATCAGACTAAACACAGACCAGATTACAGGTCCTTGACAGTTCGCTTGACCTTTTTTCACCCTTCTGAGATGCACTTGAAAGATCATCTCATTCCACCTCTCCCTCACAAAAATCAAATTTGTTTACTCAACCACCTCCTCCCTTTCCCTCACAAAATTCACATTCTTGCCCAATTTCATGATTCTTCTCCTTAAATATATGGCCACACCAATACACATACTGAAGGCAAAATTATTTGGGTTAGACAAAAAAAGAAAAGAAAAAGAAAAGGGTTAAATTATCTGTAGGAAGTGTTCAAACCAGTTTGAGACTGGAGCATTGAAATCCTTTTCTTTCTTTTCTTGTCTTTTATCTTTCATTATAAAAAATTTAAAAAACTATTACGAGAATAAACAAGATGTTTTAATTTTTAAAATATACTCATCCTTAAAGTATATTTTAAAAATATAATACTAAAAAAATTTGAAATTTTTAATGAAATATTTTTTTTAGATTAATTCTAACCTAAAAAGATTTTTATATATAGAAAGATGAATATTTATTTTTATTTTAAATTAAAAAATAAAATAATTATTTTATGTGATAATTTTATCTAACCATTCATTAAAAAAAGTAACAAAATTTATAGAATTATTATATAAAATTATATTAAAAATATGTTTAATAAAATAAAAAATGAAAAATCAATAATTAATAATTTATGAATTTAACCTATATATAAATATGAAGTTTTTTTTAGTATAATGGCCCATACTAGCTCCTGTTTGGTTTCGTCAGTGAATATAAAACCATCCCAATGTACACACTGATTGAAAGATGAAATACGATGAGTTAGATGATCTAAAAAGAAATAAAAAAAAAAGGTTGAAATTGATTCACTTTTCACTCAACTAACCTTTGTTGTATCTCTTTGCAATGGAAGAAATATTTGCATCAAGTTATCTTGAGTCATTAAGTTTTTTACCAATAATATATTATTAATAATTTCCTCTATAAGTTTAAGTTGAATAAATAAAATTAAATAATATTAAAAATTGATAAAATTATATATATAAATAGTACATATAAAAATATGACTATTCAAGTGAATAATTTAGTATTTTTACTTTAATATTTAAAGAATATTTTATTATTTTTGTAATAAAATTAAAATTTTAATTTTTTCATACTCAAATTAAAATTATAATATATAATATAATCAAACATCTAGTTTTTGGAATGTTGTCCCAATCTTGTTCTTTCCAAGAAAGTAGGGTCTGAACAATGGACGCATTTGAACAACAGCTGCAGATGGAACTGTTCAGCCATAGTGATGGTTGTGTTGATGGTTGAAGTGAAAGGAATGAATTGAGTTGGAAGGAATGAAAGAAAACTGAAATGAGAGAAAACTCAAGTGTATTGAATGGTGGCATGGCCTTTTATAAGAAGACACTAGAAAAATTCCGCACTTGTTCCATAATATTTTTTTTTGTGTGTCTTCTAATAAAAAAATCAAATATATATCTATACTAAAACCTAAATAAGTAATTACTTGCACTTGTTCCTTGGATAAATATATATTGCATAAATATATGTAATAAAAATATTTTTAACATCCTATTTTATTATAGTTTTATACTAATTTTATTAAAATATATTGACTATTTAAATTTCCTTATATATATATATATATATATATATATATATATATATATATATATATATTAAAAAAATCAATAAATTATGAGATGATTATGTAGAGCGACATAGTAATCATTCTTTAGTAGTAATCTATGAAAGTCAATATGTGTGGACACACCCCCATTTTGTTCGGTCTGTTAATCTCTTTGGTTTTAGTCTTTTTCTTTGTATATTGTCTTTGGCATTATTCGAATAACTCAGTCAAAACATCTTTATTCTTAATTATTTATTTAAACTTGCTAATTTTATTATCCATTTGTATTATCTATTTAATTTAATATAATATTTTTTTAATGAGCCGTTGAATATATATGAGAGATAAAGATAAACAAAGAACATGAACTTTGAATGCATGAAAACAACATACTCATTACCAAAGGAATAATAATAGCATGCAAAAGGGTCATTGTATTAAATATAACTAATTTGTTTAAAAAATAATATCATTACAGTTTAGTCACATTTTTTAAATTTTTTATGGATTGTTTCTTGATAACAATGACCAAAAGAACAAATATGCTTTGAATGGATGAAAAAAAAATACAAGTATGCACAATAGGAAAGATATCATGCATTAAAAGAAAAAAGTGTGCACATAAGTATAAATTGAACATTTCACGTCTCTGTCTATTCAAAGAAATACTTAAAGTAGGCTATTATCCGTCCTATTAACCTATTTAAATCTACATCTCAAAAAGAAAAGAAAAAAACTTTTTAAAAACACAAATGACAAAAAAAAAAAAAGAAGACACATGGTTCAAAAGCATATTAAAAGCACATGCATTTTAGAAACAGCATCAATAATATAGTGCATTCACATTGAAGAAGATGCTTATCTCTGGTTTCACTTGTTGGATTATAATGTGCTATGATAAGTAAATTCCATTGACTTTGTTAGTCTTTATTTGCATGTTCTATTGTACCAAGTGAAATAGAACTACCCTGCGACACTAATATAGAAAAAATACTAAGTCACATCAATCATTCATTCCGCATCCATTTTCTCATTCTTTATGATATAAGACAGCATAATGCTTTTGCAGTATTTTTTTGTTGACTAAATTAATAATTTAAATTAATCATTCAAAGGCATAAGACATCTTTATGAGTACCTAACAAATTTATTTTCATAATGACATTACCTAACTTTTAGGCAATTTGTATAATAATATATAATTTCAATATCCATCCCCCAATGCACAAACATGAATGTCAAGAATAGCAGGATTTAAAACATTTAAAATATGACAATAGATCAAGTTATGGTAAGATAAGAATTCTATGATAAAAGATAAGCATAACTTATTTGCAAAAGTTACTTGATATACTGGAGGAATGATCAAATATTTAAATTTAAGCTTAACAAATCTTCAAGATATGTAAAATAAGTGAACTCTTAAGAGATAATATCAAAGTAAAAATACCAACGGTAAAACACACAACTTAAATAGTATAATAGGACACATACATAAGAAAGGTGAAAAAAAAAAGGATACAAATTCTTTTTTCCTCTGTTTTCTTAGATTGTTGTCGGATTTAGTGTACCATGGTAAGAAGTGGTTTTGAGGAGCCTCTCGGTTCCTACCTATGAGTGTTGATAGCACCAATCATTTCAATTAGAAACTAAAAAAGAAATCTAATTTGCAAAGTTATTTAAAGGTCATTCTATTGAATGATCAAAGCTTGAAGCAGATGGCAGAGTAGACAACAGCCCAAAAGCAAGAAGATTTTAATTTTTTATTGTATTTAGGCTGCAAAAAAATTGCTCATCCACATAAGAAAAATTGAACAATAACTATATTAAATCATTTAAACTATAAACACATTTGAACAAAGAAATAGTTATCAGATTTGTAGTTGAAGTCTAATTTGATCAAATAAAAAGAAACCACTGTAAGTTTGTTAATAAAGCCAAATTTAAAATTACATTTTGTAAATAAAGGCAGAATATTTTTCGAAAGAACAAAAGCCAAAATAATATTAATTATCTGATTCAACCTAACAAACAATACTTGAATCTAGTAAAATTGGGCCAAATTCTTTGCAAGCTTTTAGAATCAATTTGTAACAAAAACCATAAAGTAATGGAAGTACTTAAAAAAAAATACAAAAAACATAATGAACAAAAGCTCCACAACAAATAATCACATAAAACAGAAAGGACTGGAAGCTAAAATGTAACAAAGCAGTTAAAGACTGAAAGGAGCTCTAACACTTGAGGATCTTTATCTAACTCAAAACAGTTTCTCCAGTATAATTGTAGTAGACATTCACTCCCTCGTAGATGTGCTCCAGAACACTAGTCCCAGCAGATTGGCCATCAATCCGTTTGCAAACTATAAAAAAATGAAAAAATGAATAAATGACCATTTGTACCCATGAAAAATGAAAACGCTGACCCACACTAAATCGAAACTAAACTTGTACCCACGCAAGATGCCTGCCGTGTGACAAAAGTACCCAACCTTCCAAAGACAGGGTACTTTTCTCACACAGAAGGCATCTTGCGTGGGTACAAGTTTAGTTTCGATCTAGTGTAGGTACATATGTCAGTGTTTTCATCTTTTATGGATACAAATGGTCATTTATTCATAAAAATATATATATATATAATCTTGGTGATATGTAAAGACAATCAGGAGCCTTCTTGGTTAGAATGGAATGGAAACTAGAAAAAGGATTGGTTAGTTCCTGGCTTAGAGTACCATTAGTCTCCCCCTGCTCTCACCACTCCCACCAATATTCCTTATACAACCATTAGTTAAATCAATTTCCCGGTTGCATCACAAACTAGCAAGGAGATTTCTGTTAACAAAAAAGAAGGAAAAAAGAAGAAGAAAAGAAACAAAAGAAAAAGGAAGGAAATCCTTACCAACAGAAGTGGCAAGTGTTGACAGTTGCACAAGGCCATTACGCGTCTGACCTATTGATGATATGTCATTCCATTACTGTTTTATGTAGTTAAAAACAAGAAAGCAAAAATCTTAGTAGCACACAAATTCATAAAATGGTCAAAATAAGATAGTAATAACCACAAGACTACTAATTCACTAACCTACCTTAAAATCACTGGAAATGATGTCATAGAATGTTTCTAGTGGCACAATGTCTTCAAATTGGAGAATTGGAGCTGAAGCAGCAAGTGCCCCAATAGCAATATGAGGACTTGCGTTTCTATTTGAGATGATCCTCAGTAACTCCAAGCCTCTCCTTCAGTTTATCAACTTCATTTCTCAACTGGCAAACTCGAAAGAGAATAGTTAGTTATGAGAAGCTCTTATATATGTTTTGTAATTATAATGCAACTGAAATACAGAGACAAAAAAATACCTCTTCTATAGCCTTGTTCTTGAGAGCTTCAGTTAACTTGAAGGTCTGGCAAGTGGCCAATTCCTTGCTCTTTTCTGCAACATTCTCTACTATTTGAGCTAAATAAAAAGTAAAAATTCAGCACATAGAAAAGCACTACAATAAGCTATACGACGTTGTCCAAACTTCAAGTCTAATTGTCTATTATATATTTCAGTAACCACAAAATAAAAAATTGCAAAATCACCTAGTAGTTTGAATAATAAGTGTCCAACCATAACAAAAATTGCTTATTACATACATAAGAGTATATAAGACATAATACATTAACATCCCCCTTTTGGAAAGCTAATGTACATTTATAAGTGTCAAAACTATTTCGAGTGGAATCTTTACGAGTAACCCAAAACATAGAAACGGATTTGCATGTGGTGTGAGTGTGATGAGTTAGGTGAATTCTCCTTTGAGTGCAGAAGCAGCTGTTTGAATTGCTCTTGCAACCCTCCAGATTTCATGTTGAATCCCTGTTTGAATCAGCAATCCCAGGGAAGAAAGCTAGCTTGCTTTCTTGGTCCCTTGGACGCCCAAACACCTATAAGAAGCATTCATGGATTGATGATTAAGTCAAGTTTAGTAATAAGAAAGTGATTAACTAAGTCAACTAACTCAAGCACACTCACAAGATGCTTCCATGAAGACCATCTGCATCAAGGAAGCCTTTTTCGGCAAGGATTATTCTATCATTCAACGCTCGCTTCTTCATATCTACTATATCACCTGCAGTTTCTTGCAATCTCAGTAGCTGCAATTCAGAACAAAGATGAGTACGAATTGGAATTGAAATGGAATAAGAAGAAAAAAAGGGATTCTAGCACTAAAAGATACATCATTTGCAAGCATTGTTTGGTTTACCTTTGATTCATCATCAACTTGCTTGGCAGCAGAAGCAAATTCTTGAATTGACATGGTCAATGGATGTAGAGAAACTTGCTGATCTAACAATTTGAGTTAAAGGGTCATATTGAATCCAATTCAAATTTTAGGAGCTAAATTGAGTATTGAATTACAAAATCTAAGTTTAAAAATTATAACAAGCGAGTAATCAAATTCATGCTTACTCACATTTATTCGGAGCAGAATCACTTGTGAATGGAGTAGTTACATTATTGTTGGCTTCCTCGTAATGAGAATAGTTATTATGACTGTTCAAAGTGCTATCGCTAATCTTGTTGTCATCCTCAATATTTAGCTGCATTAAATTAATTAACAATAAAGATTTACATCCAAGTCATAACCCTAACTAATTCTAACTAAATATTTTAAAGTATTTTAAATTCAGCAACATCACTATCTCATTCTCTTTCTTTTTTCATTTGAATTTTTTTTCTCTTTTCTTTTTCTTCTCCTCCATCATCATCATGATCATCGTTATCGTTATCATCATCTTCTTCTTATACATATCGCGTTTTCATTATCATCGTTATTGTTATTGTTATTGTTATTGTTAAATTTTTGTCATGTTAACGATGTTATCTGATCTAAAATTGATTTTAAATGTGTTTTTGTTCATGATTCAGTCTTATTTGTGTGTTTGTTCTCGAACTGAGTTTATGTGTTGCAATTTTTATATAATTTTAGTTCATTTCTGAGTTAATTGTGTCACAATTGTTATGTAATTTCAGTTCATTTCCGAGTGAATTAAGGTGTATTTAGATTCGTTGTCCTGTGCAGTCCAAAACTCTTTTTCCTTACCTTCTATTACAATAATAACAATAACAATAAGGGTAAAAAACCTTAATAAGCCAAGCCAAAAATAGTGTAACGTAAATACGCCAAACTGAAAATCGTTTCAGCAATAAGCCAGAAGCTATTTTTATGTAATTCGAACCAGCTTGGTTCGAACTCCATCTCTACATAATTCGAACCTGCTTAGTTCGAATTATATACAAACACATGCACACACATAATTCGAACCAGCTTGGTTCGAATTACACACAAACACACGCACACACTAATTCGAACTAGCTTGGTTCGAATTACACACAGTAATTCATGGTATAATTCGAATTATGCTGTTAAAAAATTAATAATTTATTAAAAAAAATTATTAAAAAATTTATTAAAAAAATTAATAATTTAAAAATTAAAAAAAATATATTTTTATTTCATACGTTAAAAAAAGCTAACAAAATATTTAATTACGAGATTTCTTTAAAATATTAATGAGCTATCAATTCGAATTCCATACAATACTTTTCTGTCCATTTTTAATAGTTCATGAATATTTTTTAATAAATTTTTTAATAAATTTTTTTAAATTATACTACAAAAAATATTTTATCCTATGCAAAACAATTTAAAAAAATGGCTTAAAAAATGTTAGGAGTACTATAAAAATTTGTAATGTTATAATAACTTAGGTAAATACATGCATGTACTCAAATTTTAAATAAAATATTCTACATAGTCAATAATAATTTAGAAATGAAAGAAAATATTTTATTCTATACAAAATAATTTTAAAAAATGGCTTAAAATATGTTATGAGTACTATAAAAGTTTGTAAATATTCTAGTGATTTAGGTAAATACATGATAAAAATATTTTTTTTTAATTTCTAAATTATTAGTGACTATGTGGAGTATTTCTTTAATGTTTTAAGTCATTAGGACATTACAAATTTTTATAGTATAGTACTTCTAACATCTTTTAAGGCATTTTTTAAATTATTTTGCATAGAATAAAATATTTTTTATGGTATAATTTAAATAAATTTATTAAAAAATATTCATGATAATTTTTTAATAAAATTATTTTGTATTATATGGTGAGATATTACATGATTCGAATTACGCATAGGGAAGTTCGAATTACTCTGATTCAAATTATATGTTGAGCAATTCGAATTCTATACAATACTCTTCTGCCCATTCTTGATAGCTCATGAATATTTTTTAATAAATTTATTTAAATTATACCATAAAAAAATATTTTATTCTATGCAAAATAATTTAAAAAATACCTTAAAAGATGTTAGAAGTACTATACTATAAAAATTTGTAATGTCCTAATGACTTAAGACATTAAAGAAATACTCCACATAGTCACTAATAATTTAGAAATTAAAGAAAAAATATTTTTATCATATATTTACCTAAATCACTAGAATATTACAAACTTTTATAGTACTCATAACATATTTTAAGCCATTTTTTTAAATTATTTTGTATAGAATAAAATATATCTTTTAATTATTTTGTATGGAATAAAATATTTTCTTTCATTTCTAAATTATTATTGACTATGTAGAATATTTTATTTAAAATTTGAGTACATGCATGTATTTACCTAATTTATTATAACATTACAAATTTTTATAGTACTCCTAATATTTTTTAAGCCATTTTTTTTAAATTGTTTTGCATAGGATAAAATATTTTTTGTAGTATAATTTAAAAAAATTTATTAAAAAAATTTATTAAAAAATATTCATGAACTATTAAAAATGGACAGAAAAGTATTGTATGGAATTCGAATTGATAGCTCATTAATATTTTAAAGAAGTCTCGTAATTAAATATTTTGTTAGCTTTTTTTTAACGTATGAAATAAAAATATATATTTTTTTAATTTTTAAATTATTAATTTTTTTAATAAATTTTTTAATAAATTTTTTTTAATAAATTATTAATTTTTTAACAGCATAATTCGAATTATACCATGAATTACTGTGTGTAATTCGAACCAAGCTAGTTCGAATTAGTGTGTGCGTGTGTTTGTGTGTAATTCGAACCAAGCTGGTTCGAATTATGTGTGTGCGTGTGTTTGTGTGTAATTCGAACCAAGCTGGTTCGAATTATGTGTGTGCATGTGTTTGTATATAATTCGAACTAAGCTGGTTCGAATTATGTAGAGATGGAGTTCTAACCAAGCTGGTTCGAATTACATAAAAATAGCTTCTGACTTATTGCTGAAACGATTTTCAGTTTGGCCTATTTACGTTACACTATTTTTAGCTTGGCTTATTAAGATTTTTTACCCCCTAATATATATTAATTAATTATATCAGAGGGAGATAGAAAAGTAATGCATCTCAATCCTCTAGCTTATTGGAAACGAAGCATTTATATACTACATAAACATATAGTTGAAGAAGCTAATTAATAGTTTAATTTGAAAATGAACAATAATAAATAATATATCATATATAGGAATGACAAACAGGTCTAAATTCGTTGGGTCAATCCGTCTAACTCGTTAAGAAAAAGCGGATTGGATTAAAAAATTGAGACCGTCATACATCAAAAGTCCGTCTAATCCGCACCACTTAAACCGTGGATTTTGGTGGGACGGGCCTCCCTGACGGGCCTAACGCTTTTTTTTGTTAGGGACATTTTTTGAAGATGTTCTAATTTAGTATTTTGAATTATGTTTTATGTTTAATTGATTATATTCTAATGTTGTAGATATTTAATTATATATTTTGGACAATATTTATTTTGTTTTAGACAATGTTAGTTTTATTATTTTATTTCAAAAAATTTGGTTTGTGATTATGTTTATTATATATTTATAATTTTAAAGACTTTAATAATATTTATAAATTTAGAAATTATAAATTTTGTATGTCTTTAAAAATTATAAATTTATTAAAGTAATCATAAAATTATATATATTATTTAATATTTAATATTAATAAAAAAAGATATTTGGCGGACTGCGGGTTAAGCGGAACAGGGGTGAAATTTTAGGACCGCCTCATTAAATAAAATATATATTAACTTTAAAAAAAATCGTAAATTAAATCAACATTTTAATCGATGATTTTATATAATAGATTTATTCTATTTATTTAATT
This sequence comes from Arachis ipaensis, assembly GCF_059453495.1. Lineage (NCBI taxonomy): Eukaryota > Viridiplantae > Streptophyta > Magnoliopsida > Fabales > Fabaceae > Arachis > Arachis ipaensis. The sequence goes on along the minus strand of NC_142440.1, from coordinate 157,402,879 downwards.
TCAAAGAGGAATTTCCATTGTACAAAAGTCGTCGATATTACAAATATTAAAATAGACGATGATTTTAAAAGAAAAAATTCTCATCCACTGTTCATTGGTAATGCGACGATAATATTAAGGCGTTATAAGGTCGTCAAAATAATAGACGATTTAGTTGTCGATTTTAATATTTTATTTCTAATATCTTTTTCATTTTATCGACGATAATTTATCGAAAAATATCGACAAAAAATATGATTATCAATTTTTAGCGTAAATAATTTAATATTGTCACACTTCAATTAATAAAATTTTGCTTAATCATCCTAAATTACTTTTCTTTTTATTTTACACATGAACTAATAATTTATTAAGTAAAAATCAAATATTACTCAAACTTATTATCACTAATACAATTGAATTAAATAAATATTATTTTTTTTAAATATAATAATAATCATCTGCATAACACATAGTAGGGAGTACATGTGCATCAGTGCATGATAATAGAAAGGACGATTAACATATGAATTATAAACTACAACATATATATTCATTAAATATTTTTCATTATGCTTAAGCAATTTAAACTAGTAACAAATAAACTAAAACTATTAAAAAAAAGTTTATGCAAATTTAGTTATTTTACTTAATAATTATATATTTTTTAGGAAAGAATCTTATTCTAGCTCCTAATAAATGAAAGAACAAAATTATGTTGTCACTGAAATTTAATTAAGTTTAAAAATTATTATTTATAGTATAATCCAACTTTGAAACTTAAAAGTTTGTAAAGATAGAATATTTTATTGCAACCTAAAAATAATTTTGGAAAAAGATAAAAAAAAAAATATAAAAAGAAGTTGTGTCATCAATTTGGAAATAATATTATCATCATTTTTCATATAATAGTTGTATTACAAAAAGTTCATAACTAATAGTTTCTTATATCATTATAATATTTTTTTTAACAATTTAATAATACTCAAACAAACTCTTAATATCTCGAGTCATAAGATTTATAATGGTACAATCACACTTATATTAGATGGCACACTATCTTTAATTAGAGTCCAAATTATATTACCATCAATTTTCGAATTCTTATTTGATATTCCATAAATAACTCCTCATATCACACTATAAAAAAAAACTGAGAACCCTTAAATATACCGTCAATAAAGGCTCGAATTCATAAGATTATATAATTACTGGTGAATTTAAGTTTTTAACAATAACTTCGTCGATAATTACTGGTAGATTTAAGTAAAGACTATTTATTTTGTTGAATAATTGCTGAAATTTAGTTGAATAACATTGACTTGAATTTGAATGTTAAACTCTTAGTTGTGTTGATTTTGCATCTCTGATGTATGTGCATGCCAAGAAATCGTTTATATGCTTCTATGTCTATTATTTATTTTAAATTGTATGTTATAGCTACCATGTGATTTAGAATGTTTGATTTTTGTTTGGCATAGTTAATTAAATCTCTTTGTGTTAAAGAATTGTAATATGTTGAAAAATATTTGCTAATTGAGTTTTGAGTATACATGTTGTGCGTAAATGCCAAATTGTTTGATTGAAATTTATTTCACATTTAATATCTGATTTAGATCCAATAATGCATATTCTAAGCCACTTGCTGTTTAGATTGTCAAATATTAAACTTAATGTTATGGGATTAGTTATAAGAATTACATTAGTATTATTATAATTTATTATTGATTTGTTGTTCTAAATTTCTGTTAATTAGTATGCTATTTGCAGACATGACGATAGGTAGAGGTGTTGCAAATTAGGCTACTGGTCGTGGTCGCAGTAGAAGGAAGGTTTCTTCTAGTACCCCTAGGAATTATGGATTCTCTCCCCTACTCCGACTACCCCAGTGACGTTACAAATTGTGGATTTATTGGATCAGCCGTTTATCATGGTCCCTAATCCTAATTACACCCCTTTGTCTATGGCCACGACGCCGCCTCTAACCGTTTAGCAGTCCACTGCCATGGCGACGCCGCCTCTAACAACGAAAGCCGCAGCCCCGGAGTCCTCTTACGGAAGTAAGGCAGCTGATGCCCCTACACCACATCCCATCGTACGGTTGACGATTTGGCCTTATGGCAGCACGGGGTGAGTATCACTTTAAATCTTCTATATTTTCTGATTATTGAATTGCTGAAAGGGTTTGATTATTGATTCTAGTTTAGTGGATTTAGAGTTGTAGGTTTAAATGGCTGGAAGTATTTCATGTTTCCTGATTATTGAATTGTTGAAAATGTCTGATTATTGATTCTAGTTTAGTGGATTTATGGATGTTGATTCTTGAGTATTACCTGTTGTTTATTGATTGTTGACATTTGGTGTTGTTTAAGTTAATTGTTGATAAATAGAGTTTGTGACGCATTCTAGTTATAGATGAAACTCTACTGAAATTTCTATAAAAATCTCTATATATTGTGGTTATTTGGTTCTGAAGTTTTAATTTATATTATCATATTGGTTTATTTGTGGATTGTTGATAGGTTTACGCTGAACAACAACACATGTATTTAGAAGATGACCAACGTCATCAAGCTAATGTACGATCATCTCCACAAAAGATCCCCTATATGAGACCAATGATTTCAAAAATAGGCGGTAATTAATTTTTTTTTTTAGTTTCAAAATTTTTTAACTAGTTTATATCTTTTATTTAAATTAACTAATTTTAAAATTTCTTTGTGCAATTACACTTTATTATTTTATTGTATTTTTTTGATTTACTTATTTTTAATTTATTTTAAATAATAAGTTTCTATTATTTATAAATTGACTATTTATTTCACAATTTTCTTTTAAAAAATTAACATTATCGTCGGATTTATCGAAGGAATAATCTAACGATAATAGTACGAAAAATAACATATTGTAACATCAACATTCCCGTCGAAAAAATTCGCTGCTAATAATCAAATAATTTTTCGAATAGGTAATCTACTGCAGAATCCGATGATAATTATCGTCAAACGAAAAAAATTCAATGGCAAATATTTACCTGCAAAATTTATATTGTTCAATTTCTTGTGATAGTAATTTAAGTACCATAAGATTTTGTTCATTTTTCCGATAAAAAAATCTGATAATATTTAATGTTTTTTTTTGTAGTGTCGTCTAATTTAATATACACTAAATAAAATTTGAAGGGACTTTTATTTAAATACAAGACATGAGAGTTTTTAAAATTATAAATGTTGAATTTCTCACTCTAACATCCCTCAAGAAAGTTTGTAATTAATATAGTTTTATATAGGAGTATCTTTAATTCTTGATGCTTCATAGCCTGAAGTGTTTTAGTGGAGAGGAGATATCGTAATCTAGCTTTGTGGTATACACCAGTTTAACCAAGTCCGGCATTTTCATTTCCTTATAAATTGGAGGATTCTCTTTTGTTACCAACTCTTTTATTGGTCCATACATTCTTAGACATTCATCCTGAACATGTTGTCTCAGAGAGCATGAAACCGAAACTCGTGGACCTACTTTTTGAGCCACAACTCTGTGTTTGGCGCTCATAAACTTGTCATTTGTGATTAGCTGTAATCAGTGCTAAGACATTAAATAGGTCATTTGAACAACTTAACTATTTGATTTGTGGCATATTATATAACATAGTAATACATGATTAGATATTTGCTTAAAATAAAATTAAATTCAATATACAAATATAAAGATTAAAGTAGGTTTCTCTAATGTTTAATTTTTTTTAATTTTTAATATGAGTTTTTTATTTATATCAAAATTATTTTTATATATTTTTAATTTTGTCTCTAACATTTTAAATAGAATTAACGTTCAGAATAATTTTGACATAAATAAAAATATTAAAAATAAAATTAAATAAAACAAATTTAAAAAAAAAAGGTAAAGTATTAAATTGGTCCCTTATGTTTGGGCATAATTCTATTTTGATCCTTAAGGTTTAAAATATCCTATTTGAATCCAAAAAAGTTTCATTTAGTATCAATTTAGTCTCACAATGAGGTCAAAGTTAAATAATTAATGGAATGTCCTACATAACAACAGTACAAGAACAAAATCGATAATCTGGAGAATAAGTACAAGCTTCAGAGGCACAAAATCAACCGTTGATGCATCAATACATTTATTTATCATTCTCTTTAGTTCTATATAAAATATTTTGTTTATATTATAAGAAAAATAATAAATAAATGTATTGATGCATCAACGGTTGATTTTGTGTCTCTGGAGCTTGTACTTATTCTCCAAATTATCGATTTTGTTCTTGTACTGTTGTTATGTAGGACATTACATTAATTATTTAAATTTGACCTCACTGTGAGACTAAATTGATGCTAAATAAAACTTTTTTTTATTCAAATAGGACACTTTACACCCAAACATAAAGAACTAATTTAATATTTTACCCTTAAAAAAATTTAAAATTTATAAATGGTTAAAGATAAAAAATATACTTTATTTTTAATATAAATCACTAAAAAAACAATGATAAAATTATGATCACCTGCATCATGTCACCAAGGTTAATGATGAAAGCACCAGGAAAGGGAGTGATATCAAACCATTGGTTTTCATGAAAGACTTGAAGTCCACCAACTTGATCTTGTAGAAGAATAGTTACAAAGCCCATATCCGTATGAGCACTTAACCCCCAAGTGAGTTCAGGCTCAGGGCAAGGAGGGTAATAATTTCCAACCATGAAAATCCCTTCACCACAATCTATGTCCTTGAGGTAATTGCCTTCTAGGCCTAATGCCTCCGAAAGCAATTCCAACAGCGTCAGTGCCAGTTTCTTGATATGATCTAAGTATTCAATTATTACATCTCTGCAAACAAATTAATCTCGCATGTCATGAAAACAAATAATTTTAACATTTTTTGTTTGTGTTTTTATTTTTCAAAATTTATTTTCTCTTCTTATTTTTTTTTCTTATACAAAAATTTTAAATAATAAAAATATAAAAAATGAAGTAGAAAGGTATTTAACTTCTTCTAAACAAAAATCAAATCCATTACTTTATTTAAAGAAAAAAAATAGCTATTACTTAACTTAGTTAAATTAATAAGTAAAAATTTACTTATAGTTATTTTTATAGAATGTTAATAGTTAAAAGCATATCAAAATTTTTAATAGTTTTTTATTATTAACTATTTTTTGAAAATTTTCACAATATCTTCCTAACACGATAAGTTAAGGATTGGTCTATTTCAAATTGGAGTTTCATTTAAAGATTTGCGACCAATCAATAGTTACTGTATATTCAAACCTCTTTACTTAAACGAGTAAATTAATTATTTAACTAATTCGAATTAGTTATCGACGATATGTGAGTCTTTACCAAACTAAACCAAGCTAGAGTTATATACCTGCAAATTGAAGGGAGTTGGTGAGGGTCAAGGGGCCCTGGTGCCAATAAACAATAGAGGGTGTCCCTCCAATTAACCTCTGAAGTTGTATAAAAATTGAAGTTGGTGTTGTAGAACACTCTCTTTGTAATATCACGTGAATAGAATTCTTTCTTCACCTCAGCATCTTGCTCATGAAATTTACGCACCCCATCAAGCATTTCATCCAAAATACTCTGTGGAATTTTATGGTTGACCACTTGAAAGAACCCCCATTTCTCACCTGCATCTTTGACTTTCTGAACTATCTCATGGCGTGAATTACCTTCTTCGTGTAGTGATCCCAAATCAATAACTGGAATACTAACATTGGTAGCAGAGGAAGAAGAGGAAGAAGAAGAATCGTTGACTTTATGGTTATCATGAACAAATATCTTTGGTAACTTAGTCAAACCAGCATCAACAAGACCCTTCACACCTGCTTTTGTTTCATCAAAAAGCTTTAATTCCTTGTTCCTATCATAACTTCCATCTTCATGATCTGCTTCCATCATGTTTCACTCAAGTTTTCAATAAAAATTATCTATTCAGTTAAGAACTTAATTCATGGTATCTAGAAACCTCGCGCGTAATGTTATTTTTTCTGCCTTGCTTGCTTTAATGGTAATTATTATCAGAGCTAAGTCAGAAGTCAACTTGGATAATTAAGACATATTATCAAAGGGAAGTAAAGTTCGTAAAAAATTGAATATTTTATTGCAACCAAAAATAGTTTTCGTTTATAGTTTATGAATCCGGGTTGGGGCGGGTGGCTACATGATTAGATGCACAATCAATATAAAAATGCACAAGTTTTTTTTTTTTTTTTATTTACCAAAGATATGAAGACTGAAACACGCAATCTCTTAGATGAGTATGGGAAGATTATGTCATTTAAGCTATTACTCATTGGCATAAAAATGCTAAAGTTGAGCCAACCAATTTGAAATAATATATATAATGGTTTATGCGTGAAATCAATTTGTATGAAGCATGCATCATCTAATTGAATGGAAGAAGAGCTTCTTGATTGCTATGCATTTTTTAAGAAGTGACAAACGTAACACACTAATTTGTAACAAAAATATTATTTGTATATTAAAATTAACTATTAAAATTAATCACTAATGTATTTATATATAAATACATATGTAATTTAATTTATTTTTAATATATATTTATATTTTAACATATATTTTATACTGATAGCTGATTTTAATATACACGTAGAGTTTGGGTTAATGTTCAAATTCGTCCCTGAAAGATCACGCGATCTTTATTTTCGTTCCCAAATGATTTTTTTAATCAAATTAGTCCCTGAAAGATAAACTGTTAGTCAAATTAGTCATTCCGTCAATTGGATGATGACGTGTCACGTTAAGTGCCACGTGGCAGGTCAGTAACACGTGGCACGCCACGTGACAGGTCAGTGACACGTGGCATGCTACGTGTCACTTGACATATAAAATTTTTTTCTATTAGTCAAAATAGTACTTGAAAGTCCAAACGTAAGTCATTTTCATCCCTCAAATTTTAAAAATTAGTCAAACTAGTCCTTATCAAGAGAATGAGATCACTTATTCTCCTTATCACCTATATTTTGCTGCATATTTGGAATTATTAATGTTCTTTCCAAAATCAATTTCAGTTTCTTCCAAATTAAATCCCTAATATCTCTCAATCACATTATTATCCATTAAAGTGCAATAATTTTCTGCAAAAATTATGGAAGTTAAATTAAAAATTTTTAACAACTTCTAATATATAATTTATATTTTACATATAGACTATTAAAAAATAAAAAATAAAATATAAACAAAAATTTAAAAATAAATTTTTAAAAATAATTATTAACTCGTCATATTAAAATCAATAAATAAGCATACATACGAATATTAAATAAAAATATTAAAATAATTAAAATTATGACCTATTAGTACATATATGAGATAAATTGAAAAATACAACGTATAGTTTAAAATTTGATAATATTAATTATAAAAATTTATTAATTATAGACATCATATGTATAAAATTATGAATATTATGAGTACAAAATTATGGATGTTATTAATATGAAATTATGGATGTTATGTGTATGAATTTATGAATGTTATGAGTAAATTTATCAATTGAATAAATTAATTTAAGAATTTGACATTTTTTAAAATTCAATTATGATAAAATTTAAAAACATCTGTATTAATTTTATAGTTATTTATGCAATAATTAAAAAATGATATGTGTATGGATGTAATATCTAATAAACATGAATTTAATTTTTAGATATTAGTTATATGTAATTATGGATGTTATGTATATAAACGTATGAATGTTATGTATGAATTTAGTTAGTACAATATAATTATAAATGCACATAAAACACACACAAAATAATAAATCAGTTTATTACTATACCTTATCAAAATTAGTGTAATTTTCTATATTTTCGAAAATTGATTAGTTGACAACAACTTTGTTAAATGAGTCCATTTATTATTCAAATTTTTTAATAATTTCTACCATAGATACCGTATTAAGATCGAATTCATAAATATAAGGATGCGAGTAGAATAGAATTTATAACTTTGCGTCCACGCAATAATGGAAGTAACACATACACGTGTAATGGAGAATACATACTTGAGTTTCATGGTGTCCTTCTTGGCTTTTTTTTCTTTTCTTGCTTCCCAACTTCTTCACTATCTGTTTCATTATAGTGATACTATTTGTAATGATAAAGATGATTTTTTGTAAAATTTTTTGACATATTCTAATTGTGTTAAAATTATGAATTTTGAATGAAAATAATTGAATTAATAGAAACAAAATCATATTAGGTAGCTTTTCGATTTTGTATCTCTCCATTGAATGATAATAAATAACTTAACAAAAATAAAAAATGAATTACAATAAAAAAAAGGATCATGATAATAATAATAAAACAAAAAAGCGTTCATAATAATAATCCGTTACAATTATTGAATTTATGTGATATAATCGTATCTCTATTAGGTGAAGGAACAGAGCAAGCTAAGAATCAATTACAATGATAAATCATAACCGTTATTAATTATTATTATTAATCTTTATTATATTCTTAAATATAAAAATCAAATTATAAAAAGGAATATTAAGTATCAATTACAAGAATGTCTAATAATAAGGGATATGATATTATAATTAATATCATTAATAAGTAGAGTTGATAAAAATATAATAAGTAAAATGATAAGAGAGTGGACTAAAAAATAAAACTGTTATTAAATGATGTAAATAAAGTATATTATAAAAAATTTTGGTTAATTATAGCCGAAACTTTTTGGTTACCAAACTTTTTCTATATATATAGATGGACAATTCAAATTTCACACATTTCATATTTATTGCTCTTTTTCTCCTAAAAAAAATTGTTATATCTAAAATTTAAATTTAATATATATTTCTTGAAATATTAAATACTTAAGAGTTAAGAGTGTTCTAGTAACTCATCATTAGTTTTTGGAAAAATATAGGGTACCAACATATTATCTGCCAACTTCTGCTAACTCTTATTTATAATTGTGTTTCATGGAAGTGTGTTCGTGAATGTGTCTAATAATTAATATATTTTAAATATATATATAATAAAGAGACACATCCAGAAAATATATCTATAAAGACACTTCTATTAAACACAGCTATAAAAAAGACATTTTTATTAGACACATCTACGAACACATTTCCATAAAAAACAATTATAAATAAGAGTTGGCAGAAGTTGGCAGATATGCTGTTGGTAACGTAGCGGAGCCGTTAATTTTTTAATTAAAAATTTGGAAGTTTAAGATGAAAATATCTCGTGTGATAAACTGTCAGCCATAAAAAAATATTTATCACACCTTAAACTGTTTTTAGGGTTGCCATCAAATCTTAACCACTTTCTAATATTGGATTATGTATGTTTTAATAATCAAATAAAGTTGACTTTCATGTACCTATAACTGATTGCACTCATACCTTGTCCAAGAATTGATATCAGATATTATAATTAAGAACTCCGCTAGGCAATCAAGGCAAAATAACATTACATGCGATTCCTACTAAACACTGAAGTCTTGAAATAGCAGCCTTTTTTTTATGGAGTGGAACATGGCTGGCACTGATGAATCTGGTTATGATAGGTAGAAGGAGTTAAGGCTTCTTGATGAGACCAAAGGTGGTGTGAAGGGTCTTGCTGATGCTGGTTTGACTAAGCTTCCAAGGATCTTCATTCACGACAACCTTAACACTTGTTCCTCTCATTATGTCAGTGCTAATATTCCAGTCATTGACTTGGGATCACTGCATGAACAAGGTAACTCATCATCAAGGCATGAGATCGTTGAGAAAGTGAAAGATGCGTGTGAGAAATGGGGGTGCTTTCAGGTGGTCAACCATGACATTCCAAAGAGGGTGTTGGATGAAATGCTTGAGCAGGATTCTGAAGCAAAGAAAGAATTCTATTCACGTGATATATCAAAAAGAGTGTATTTCTGACCAACTTTGATTTGTATACAGCTCCATCAACTAATTGAAGGGTTACCCTTCATTGTGCATTGTCCCCTGCCCCTTTTGATCCTCACCAACTTCCCTCTGTTTGCAGGTACTTTTGTACTACTTTCTAGTGAGTAACAATAAAATTTTATGGTTTAAATTTAGCTAGATTTTACGAATTTGATAACATTGTGCAGAATTTCAGTTTCATGCAGTGTAAAAGAGTTTTATATAATTATCTAACGAGGAATGCTAGGGGGCAGCAACTTTTGTGATTTGTAGCCATCAAATAGCCATCAATAATGGTTTTAATGGTGTGAGATTTAATCCAATGGTTCACTTTTTTTTTCTAGTTACATGCTGACCAGAATTTAACAAAGTTGCTGGCCCCTAGACTTTTCCTTATCTAATTATATATTATTGCATCAGTAAAAATAATTTTAAATTCAATACTTAAAAAAATGGTCTAAACGTACGAATTTGATAGGTAAACTTCACTTGTATTACTTTTCTTATTTTAATAAACTTTCACTTCTAACTTTCTTTAGTTTTCTCTCGCTTATCCTCTTCCCTTTATATGATTTCTAGTATTAGTAACTTTTCAAATATTGATCAAGGGTTACTAACTTTCTCTCTTACTAATGTGAAATCAATTTATTACTTGCAGAGATATAATGATGGAATACTCAAACAGAGTCAAGAAACTAGGCCTAACTCTATTTGAATTGCTTTCTGAAGCATTAGGACTCAAACCCAGTTGCCCTCAGCCAGAACTGACTTTAGGGGCAAGTGGCCATTGGGATACTAGCTTCCTCACAGTTCTTCTTCAAGACCAAGTTGGTGGCCTCCGAGTCTTCCATGAAAACCAATGGCTTGATATCACACCTGTCCCTGGTGCTTTGATCATCAATGTGGGTGATATGATGCAAGTAAGTTCAATTCATCAATTATCTAAATTAAAGGAGATGTATACTTAATTAATATTAATGACATTAATTACGTAAGTAACAACTTTATGTATGTTTGGTCATCATTCTTAACAGCTAATCAGAAATGATAAGTTTGTGAGCTCTAGACAGAGTTCTGGCTCCAAAAGTAGGTCCGCGAGTTTCGGTAGCATGCTTTTTCAGGCAAGATCATCCTCCTGGGACTTTCAAGGTTTATGGACCAATAAAGGAGTTGTTGAGAGAAGAAAACTCTCCAATCTATAAGGATATAACCGTAAATGACTTGATTACATACCAAGGCTCCATAGGGCTAAATGGTGTCAAGGCACTAGAACACTTCAAGTTGCATTGTAAAGCATGCATGAAGAATTTGAAGAGAAACTGGCTGAAAGTCATGCAAGTTTGTTTTATTTGGAGTGTATGTGTTGAAGAAGGGAAATGGATCCTCTCCAGTTTTTTTAACACTTGAGGAAATGCAGTGTGATTTCTTACCATTAACTTTATAAGTGAGGCCAAAATTAAATATGAGAGAGAAAGTAATGAAAGATGAGAGATCAGAGTTGACATCATCCAATTTTTTCTTCACTGGAGAGGATCCACTCCCTTAAAGAAGTGATAAGAGATTCTGAATTAGCATGTGTCTTATATGAATGAATGTCAAATAATTGGTTTTCTATCTAATAATAATAAGTTCATGTATGTCCAAATGCCATAGCTTGGGTATTTATGTAGTATATGAAATAAAAACCCTAAGCCTCGTGTTGGTTAAGTAATTTGTATGTATCAATTAAAAGTCACAAAGTTTAGTTTCTGTTGAATGACAATCGTGTTAATTATTAGGCTGCATTTATTTTTTGGGACTGAGATGGGAAGATTAATACTTAGTATTATGTTTAATAATTAGAGACGGAAACTAAAATTTTAGTTATAAAACACAAAGTTTTAGTCCCTTTAATATCTCTAGAAAGTGGAGATACAGAGGATTGAAATCATATTGAAATTGTCTTTGATATATAATTTTGAAAAAAAACGGTTAATGTAAGATCTACCAATGTATGTGTGTCTTAGACAATTTTTAACACCTAAACAAGTAGTATAAGATTGAACTTTCTGCTTTTTAGTTAGGCATTATATTGTGGCAAATCTCAAAAGAATCAATTTCCACTATAACTGTTATATTCGTCTTCACTTGCTCTTGTTACGCAAAATAATATTTTAGCATGCTATGAAATCTTATCGATAACTTGGCTTGTCATGTGGTTATTAACGTGCCATATATACGACAAGTCGACAATGATGCTACGTATGGTACAAATGATGGACCACTTTCTTTATTTAAGATAAATTTCTTTATATGAACAATTTTTGTCACAAATACCTGAATTATTTAACCAACACTCAACTTAGCTTTTATTTCATACTAGATATGTATTACATCAAAAGCATTTCAACATGAATTTATTAGAGAAAAAAAAAAACAAATTCAAACTCAAATACAGTAATTTAGAATCTCTCATCACTTTAACACACTCCAAACCAGATTTGCATAACTTGCATCAGCCTATTGTATTTTCTACTCAAATTCTTAATAGTTTACAACTTGAAATGTTCTAGTGCTGAAACACCGTTTAGCCCTATGGAATCTTGGTATGTAATCAAGTCATTTACTGTGATATTTTTGTAGATTGGAGGATTTTCTTCGGTCAACAACTCTTTTATTGGTCCATACACCTTAAAAGTCTCGGGTGGATGATCTTGTCTGAAGAAACATGCTACTGAAACTCGTGGACCTATTTTAGGAGCCAAAACTCTATGTTTAGAGCTCACAAATTTATTATTTGTGATCAGCTGCAAAAAATAACAAGATATAAAATTTGACGTTAGATAATATCATTTAGCCCTCTTTTTTAATAGGTACATTAGTTTTGAAGTAATGCAATAAAATTCCACACATGACTTAATATGCAAAGATAGAGTTTTGCTATCTATTCTAATTATCTTTCATAATTATTTTTCTTCCAATATATATGAAGCATTAGTTATAGGATTTGAATCCTCTAAAAGCAAATTCATTTATTAATATATTATGATTTATGAACATAAAAATTACACCAATTTTTTTATTTACTGTTCATTTTAGTCAACTAAAAAAATTACCATCATTTGTAAATATTTATGAAACAATTTGTTTTTCTTTATCAATATAAATTATTTTTAAATGACTATTCAAAAAAGATATTTTCGTATAAAAATAATAGTATGATTTGATATATTTAATTAAATTATTTAATATAATATTTATTTAAATTAAATTTTAATTATTATATTTACATAAAACTTCATGTGAGTAGTTTAACCATAAAAACCACACTTATTTACCGTTGAAAAAAAAAAGAGAAAAGTGGGACTAGCATTTTTATTAAAATTTAGTTAACACTTAATCATTAAAAGAAAAGTGAATAATCTCATAGCATTATATATAATCTCACACTATTAAAAATATTAAGGATGACTAATTGATGGTTACAAGCCACAAAATTTCACTTCTCAAAAAAAAAGTCAATTAAAAAAAAACGGTTAGAAGGATACATGTATTCTCCTAATAAGATAATTGATGAGCTTATTACCTGCATCATATCACCCACATTGATGATCAAAGCACCAGGGACAGGTTTGATATCGATCCACTGGTTTTCATGAAAGATTTGAAGGCCACCAACTTGATCTTGAAGAAGAACTGTAAGGAAGCTGCAATCCCAGTGGCCACTTGACCCTAAGGTGAGTTCTGGCTGAGGGCAAGATGGGAAATAATGGGCAAGCATGAAAAGCCCTTCTGCACAATCTATATCCTTAAAGTAACTAGGCTTAAGGCCTAATGCTTCGGATAGCAACTCAAACAGAGTTAGTCCCAATCTCTTCACATTGTTTGAGTACTCCATCATTATATCTCTACAAGTAATAAATTTACTTCATATTAATCATTGATATGAAAATCTATTTTAAAATATTATAAAAATTTCTATAAAACATTTTTCATTAAAATATATAGATGTATTAAAATAGATTAAATTCATTGGACTAGCTCAGAGCAGACTTTATCTCTAAAATTAATCACATTTAAATTTTGGTTAAACAGCCTGGTTCACGGACTAAATAGGTAGACCATTTAAATTTTTTACACTTAAAAAAAATTTAATATTTCTAGCCATTATATCTTTTGATCTAAACAAAAAACCCTATCTGTCAACTAAAAAAAAAAAATACTATTTGTTTAAGATCTTTGACCTAAAAATAATTTTTTTGTCAAAATATTTTTTAAAAGATAAAACACAAAAATAAAAAAGTTAGTCCGTTTTTAACCTATCGGACTGGCTATAAACAGTCCAGACTAAAAAATTATAATTCGTGAATAAAACGAATTTAAACGAACTAATCTGTTTAACTCGTGAGTTTAGATTGATCGAGTCTAAATGGACTGGGCTAGCCCGTTTATCGGCCCAAAAAATACATAAAAAAAATCGTGACTAAATTAAATTAAAAATAATTAGACAAAACTAAAAGTAAAAAATCTTACTAAAATTATAAAATATATAATATGATATAAAATAAATACTTTAACAAAAATATTTTTGTATGAAAATAAAACTAAAAACCGTTAAATAACTTCATATAAAGATATTTTTTTTTACAGTAAAGAAAAGCCTATTCGGCTATTACCAATTAACCAGAGAGTTATAGAAATACCTGCAAACAGAGGGAAGTTGGTTGGGATCAAAAGGGGCAGGGGATAATGCACAATGAAGAGTGTCCCTCCAATTAGTTGATGGAGCTGTATACAAATCAAAGTTGGTCAGAAAATACACTCTTTTTGATATATCACGTGAATAGAATTCTTTCTTTGCTTCAGAATCCTGCTCATGAAATCTACCCACTCCATCAAGCATTTCATCCAATACACTCTTTGGAATGTCATGGTTGACCACCTGAAAGAACCCCCATTTCTCACATGCATCTTTCACTTTCTCAACGATCTCATGCCTTGATAATGAGTTACCTTGTTCATGCAGTGATCCCAAGTCAATGACTGGAATATTAGCACCGACATGATGAGAGGAACAAGTGGTAAGGTTGTCGTGAATGAAGATCTTTGGAAGTTTAGTCAAACCAGCATCAACAAGACCCTTCACACCTTCTTTTGTTTCATCAAGAAGCTTTAACTCCTTGAACCTATCATATCCTCCATCTTCCTGGTTATTAGTGACCACCATGTTAATTAATTCCTCTCCCTTCCCAATAAGCTATGTCGTCCAATAAGTAGGGATGGTATGAAATGATGCTATATATATTCTCTCTAGATTACTTTTATAAGGGAGTGGATCCTTTCCAGTGGAAAAAAAACTGGATGGTATTCAATGAAAGATCTCATCTTTCATTGCATTCTCTCTCACATTTATTTCTGGTCCACTTGTAGAATTAAAGGTGGGAGATTACACTTTATTCTCTCCAATAACAAAAAAAAATGGAGAGGATCCATTTCCCTTCTATATCACCGCCAATTTTTTGGATAGATAAAGAAATGTTAGAAATGATAGAAGAGAGTAATAGAAAAAGATTTGTGTGTAGTTAAATTATATGTAATATGATTTAATATATATTGATATTTATAGGTGTCAAAAGAATTGAAATTATAAAAATATAATATTTTATAATAAATATTAAAATATGATAAATTATTCTAATGAATGCTAATTAATTTTATATTTTTTTATAAAAAATAAACTTCAGTAATAATAATTATGAGTTAATTGTTAATTCGTGTTGAAAAAGATTCAAATGTTGACAACAACGCTCTTAAAAGATATTATGACAAAATATAAAAATAACTTTTAAATAATTTAAAAATATAATAAAAATAATCAATAAATATTATATTTTTTATAAAAGACAAAATATTTTTTATTTAGTAAAAAATTTATCCAATTGATCTGAATTTTTATAACAATATTTGAATAAATATTTAGAAAATACACAAAAAATATAAAACAAAATCTTATCTCTAAATTTTTTTTAAATATAGTCACTTACAATAAAAAACTTTAAAAATATTTATTTCACCTAAAATTACCAAAATTTAAGAATAAAAATATTTTTTAATAATATTTAAAAAGATTATATTAAAATTTTTTAATATATATTTAATATTTATTTTTATCGTATTTTTAAATATTTTAAAAATTTATTTATCGTTAGCAATTTTTAAAATTATTTTTACCAATTATATAAATTTTGAGTCACTATTTTAATAGTTTACTCTAAATGAATATTTATTATTTAAAGATGAGTAAACGGAGAAAACAAAAGAGAAGCGCAGAGAAAGAGAAAGAGGACGGTGCCTCATGCATGATGCATGGTCACAATGTGCGCCGCGTCTTCTATTTAACATGTTGTCGTTTCAGTACAGTAAGTATAGAAAAAAATATTTTTCTTTTTTAATTTATTTCTTCATTATTTCTAAGTCTATATACTTTTTTTTATAAAAATGTTAATAAGAAATAAAAAATATATAAACATTATTTGAGACTACCCTTCTTCGAGACGTGGGAGCGTATGATTTGATATTGGCCATGTCATGTGGAACGGGGTTTTGAAGAAAATTGAAGTTTCAAGTTATGTGATTTAATTGATTTAAAGTTGACTATTTACTTGGTTAGTCTAAATAATATTTAAAAAAAAATGGCCTCCGTATTTTGGGGGGTTAAAGTCGAATTATATTTTGTGTCATCTAATTATCTGTATAATCAGGGAATAGGGACCACGAAAAAAAGAACTATGAATCTGGACTACTACAATTAATGTCGATACTCGATAGTCGATAGAGAGTCACTTCTAAGTGTCAGCACATTGTTTAATAGGGGTGAGTATGGGTTGGTTTAGTTCGGATTTATGGTAAAATTAAAATTGAACTGATCAAAGTGTAATTGATTCAGTTTGATTCGGATTTGTATTTTTTTGTATGTGTACCCGAACCAAATCAAACCGATTAAAAACGGATTGATTCGATTCGGATAATTGGGTACTTGAGGAATTTAAAATTCATAAAAAAAATCAAATTTTTATTTTAAAAATTCAACAAGTACAATAAACATGTAACATCAATAGAAATAATCCAAATATATTAAACACCAAATACATTAGAAACTAAACTCATTAAAATCTAAATATATTAATAATGAATAATCATTGTGTAATGGAAAAGTCATATATATATATATATATATGATCGGGTTTGCGGGTTGGTTCGGATTCCGTACCCCCAAAATCAATACCCGAGCCGATTACTAAAAAAAATTATCGATTTGGTTCGGGTTAGACCCGATTATCCGTTGATTTCAGAACCAATTTAATTAGTTCGGTTCGGATTCGGACGGGTAATCGAGTATTTGTTATCCGTGCTCATCCAATGTTTAAAAAGAATAATAATATTAAAATAATAAAAAAATCTTATATATCCAAAGGAACCAAGGGTCTTTTTGGGCATTCATTGACCATATATATAAAAGAAGTTAAGATCAATGTCAAAATAGGCTAGCTGAAGCTAAAGTTTTGCATACAAATCATGTGACTCGATATATCAAATAAAATAATAGTGTAACATTAGTACTTTATGGTGACCTGACAGAATGAAGAAATTCTACTCACATATTTGACATGAAGAGTATTTCTAACAGAGTATTAATTTTGATAATTTTTAAAAATAAATTAATTTAGAATTAAAATCTTTATTAGAATTAATTTATAAAATAAAATTAATATTATTTTAGAAATACGATATCTTCTTAATAAAAAATAAAAAAAATTTGTTATTTGTATAATTATTTTGATAAAATAATTAAAAATAATATAAAATTTAAAATAAATTAAGATTAAATATTAAATAAAAAATTTTATTTTTAATTTCAAATCACTATTTACGACATAATTTTACAAATATTTTTATAAAAATTAAAATAAAATTAAAATTAAAACTAGTATTGGAGATACTCTAAAATATGTGATGTAAATCAACTGCAATCATACGGCTCCTATTTCTCATTATTGAGCATATATGAATATTTTTTTTATTGGGATATATCAATATAAATGTACAGCTACAATGCATTACTGTTACAAAACAATCTTATCATGTCTTAATCAATGTGATTAATGCACACAACCCATTCACTCGTACCCCTTTTTTTTTTTTTTTGCCAGGATTCGTACCCTTAAATATGGTGAAACAATGTGGGCTTTAATTGGCGAGTCTTAGACGATCCAAACTCGAAATAGAATCTGTTTTAAATATAGTATCATGTAGGAAAAAGTAACTCCACATCAGTTTTTGCGTTATAAACGGTAAATAGGAACTCAAAGTATCTCTCTTCTCCATTAAAAAGAACTAATTTTAGTTCCTGTTGTAGTCCCACTTAATTAATTAATTAAAATACTTAAAATTAATGTAATTGATTTTTTTAATAATATTATTTAAATTTATAAATTTAAAAATAATTCACTATTAAAAGATATTAATATTAAATAAATTCATATATAATAATAATACACAATATATAATTCGGGATTACACTAATTTATAATTTTGTGTTTACAATTGCTAATTTTAATAATATCGTTAGCATTTTAAATTTTAAAAATAAAAATAACTAACTCAACTAAGAATTATTTTGTAAGGTGTAAAAATTAAATTTATTTTTTAATGTAAGTAAATTTAATTAATTATAATTTAATATAATAATATAAATAATATTTAATATTAATTATGATATAAATAATTAATATAAATCATTAATAATTATTTAATCTAATTAATTATTATTTAAATAATTAATATATAATTATTTAATATAATTTTTATTATAATTATTACTAATTTAATTATTATTTTATTATTTAATATAATTATTTAATTATTTTAGATTTTATATTATTATTTTTTTAAAATAACTTGCTAAATGGCAAATTATTATTGGTTAATTTGAGTCCCTGTTTAGAGGGACTTCCTCATCTTGAGACCCGTGTGGAAACTCATTCCTTCTCTCCTCCAATGGTTAGAGTTCCTATGTGTCAGAAAAAAGTAAAAGAGGAACTCACCATTGTAGGTGCTCTAAGGTGAATGTAGTAAGTTAGCAATTCAGATGATTAATTAGTGCATGAAAAGATAGATAAGATTTTTTTACACAAAAAAAAAATTATAAGATTTTACATTAATTAAACATTGGAAATTCATGTAAAATAAGACTTATAATATTAACACTACTTATAATTTTAGCATTTTAATTAATGATAAATCTGAATTTAGTTGCGCAAGTACTATAAAGAAGAAATAAAAATAGAACAGAGACAATTGCCTAAATGAGTATACTACTACTAGGATTCTCATCACTTTATAGAGTAAAATAATGCTTTCATTTTTTTTTTTTTTGGTGACTAAATAATGCTTTCATTTAACTCTCAAGGTTAATTTTATAGTACATCTCTCTCAAATTCCAAATCAAATAAAATAATACAAAAAAAAAAAAAATGAACACAAACGCATCTAAAATTAGGCATAAATTAAGTAACAAGTCACAATTGTAACCAAAGAAGAAAAAAAACGAAAAAGTAGCCTGTTACATAACTTAATAGTTTTCTATATCATGAAGACATGATCACAACTTCACAGATTTCAGAGTTCTTATTTCGTACTCAATTTGAGGAAATGCTGAAACTCTCAATTGTGTGTATGTATTATTATTATAGCTTGAAGTGTTCTAATGCAGAGACACCATTAAGTCCTTTTGCATAATAGTGCGTAACAAACTCCTTCACTGTGATATCTTTGTACATTGCAGGATTTTCTTCTGTCACCAACTCCCTTATTGGTCCATATACTTTTGAAGTCTCAGGTTCAAGATGCTGTCTAAAAAGGCATGCAACCGAAACTCGCGGACCTATTTTTTGAGCCAAAACTCTGTGCTTCGAGCTCACAAACTTATTGTTTGTGATCAGCTGTTAAAAATGTTGAGACATTAATTCACATTGCCATAAAGCAGTGTGTAAAACAATTATATTATGTCCACACAAAAAATCAGTTACTAAAATTAGTCATTCTAACAGAATATATGTTAAAATATAAAATATATATTAAAAATAAATTAAATAATATACACATTTATATACAAATATATAATGACTAATTTAGGTATTGATTTTTTTATATGCATATATGTAAAAATATCTATAAAAAGTTGATAAAATAATCACCACCTGCATGGCTGCATCATATCACCAAGGTTAATAATGAGAGCATTAGAAACAGGAGTGATATCAACCCATTGGTTTTCATAGAAGATTTGAAGTCCACCAACTTGATCTTGTAGGAGAAGGGTGAGGAAGCCAGAATCCCAATGGCCACTTGTTCCCAGAGTGAGTTCAGGTTCAGGACAAGGAGGGTAATAATGATTAAGCATGAAAAGCCCTTCTGCACAATCTTTGTCTTTAAGGTAATTGGGATTAAGGCCTAATGCTTCAGAAAGCAATTCAAATAAAACTAGTCCCAATTTCTTAACATACTCTGTGTACTTACTTATGACATCTCTGCAAGGGAATTAGATTTTACAATCATGAAAAACAAACATTAGTTAGTAATGTAAATCATGAATAGCCAGAAGAGACAAAACTCTAGTAAGATTATGGAGCAATTATGTCAATTAAGTTGTGGTGACCAAATGAACTGATAAGTCACTACTCAGGAGTCAGGATTCACTAAAGAAATTGTTTGCACAGCTCTTCTGGCCTTAATTTATACACTAAACTTACTAATAAATAATACAATTCATATCATGGGCTAAAATTTGAGTGGAACCAACTAACTACTATAGCATAGTGGAGTTCTGTTCTATTGTTTCTACAAATAGAAAATAGAAAGTAGAAACCATATGTACCTGCAGATTGAAGGGAGTTGGTGAGGATCAAGAGGCCTTGGAGCCATTACACAAGAGAATGTATCCCTCCAATTAACCGCAGGAGTTGTGTACAAATCAAAGTTGGTGTTGTACAACACCCTCTTTGAATCATCACGTGAATAGAATTCTCTCTTCACCTCAGAATCCTGCTCATGAAATCTGCGCACCCCATCAAGCATTTCATCCAGAACACACTGTGGAATGTCATGGTTGACCACTTGAAAGAACCCCCATTTCTCACAAGCATCTTTCACCTTCTCAATGATCTCATGCCGTGAGCTACCTTGTTCATGCAGTGATCCCAAGTCAATGACTGGAATACTAACATCATTATTGGTAGCAGAGGATGAAGATGTGTTAAGGTTGTGATGAATGAAGATCCTTGGAATCTTAGACAAACCAGCATCAACAAGGCCCTTCACACCTGCTTTTGATTCATCAAGAAGCTTAAGCTCCCTTTGCCTGTCATAACAAGAGCCGTGTTCTACTTGATTTTCTTCTGCATCAGTAGCCATCATGTTCTTCAATTCCCCTCCCTTTCTGACTAATGATAAAACAGTGTAATTTGGACAGCACATTGGTGTCCAAATACTCTATACTAAGCGTTATCCACAGGGCTGCCAAACGGGCTAACTCGGTCCATTTAGGTCCGACCCATTAAATTTGTGGGTTAAATGGGTTGGACCGTTTAAATCCGCTTTATTCGCGGGCTATAATTTTTTAACTCAGACCGTTTATAGTCAGCCGTGAGTCAAACGAGCCAACCCGTTTATTTTTTTATTTTATTTTTTAAAAAATATTTTGACAAAAAATATTATTTTTAGGTAAAAAACCTTTAAAAAATAATATTTTTTTAATTGATGGGTTAGATTTTTGGGTCAAATTGAGAAAAATATCGACTAAAAATATTACTTTTTTTTAAAATGTAAAAAAAAAAATTAAAAGGCCACCCGTTTAGCCCGTTTAACCTGTCATTTTTTACGGGTTAACCAGGCTCAGCCCGTTTAGCCCAAAATTTAAAATGGCTTAATTTTAGAGACAAAATCAACCCATTTAAATAGATAAACAAACTGGCCCAATGAATTTAGCCCATTTTAACAGCCCTAATTATCCATAAAAACATGTGGTTAGTTTCTTTTTTCCTCAACCTTATCTCTCTAAATGTCATTCTCTGCTTCTTTGGAAGTCTTTTTTGACGCCGGAATTTAGTACTATTTTAAATTAAACTTGTCGAGTTATGAACATAAGTTGCCATAAGGAAAAAAAAAAAGTTGAAAATATGTAAAAAACTATAATCAAATTAATTAATAGTTGTAAATTAAAATATACAAAAATTAGATATCTATTTGAATATAGGAGCCACTTAAATAAAGACGCTGAAAATGTCTTTTTATAAAGATATTTTTTAATAATTAAAATTTAATACATATAATCGATTAAATCATGTTATTTTTGTCAAAATTAGGCTAGACAAATTGATTTGACCGAAAAATGGTGAATCAAATCTTGAACTGATCTAAATTAATATTATTTTTTATAAAAAATGACTAAAATACTTCTATATATTATTATTTTTTGGACATCTTTATCTAAGTAGTCCCTTTTAAGTATAAAATTATTACTTTTCAGACATATATACCTAATGCAAAATGACAATATGAACAATTGAAGTTTCTATACACAACTTTTTTCCAATGTAAAAAAAAAAAATTTTCAACAACGACTATCATTTAATTGTTTCAAAAATATTCTTGAATTAAAATATGCTTTGTTAACGTTAATTACAACATAAAGTTGCATGCCACAGCCACGTGTCGCACTTCTTATTATAGCTTGAAGTGTTCTAGTGCACGGACACCATTTAGCCCTACGGTATATCTGTGTGTAATCAACTCCTTCACTGTGATATCTTTGAACATTGCAGGATTCTCCTCTGTAACCAACTCCCTTATTGGTCCATACACTTTTGAAGTCTCAGGTTGAAAATGCTGTCTAAAAAAGCATGCAACCGAAACTCGCGGGCCTGTTTTTTGAGCCAAAACTCTGTGCTTCGAGCTCACAAACTTACTATTTGTGATCAGCTGTTAAAAATGATGTTGACACATTAATTCACATAGCCACAAATTAAAGCAGTGTGTAACAATATCTATAAAAAATTGATACCTGCATCAAATCACCAAGGTTAATAATGAGAGCACCAGGAATGGGAGTGATATCAATCCATTGGTTTTCATACAAGACTTGAAGTCCACCAACTTGGTCTTGTAGTAGAACAGTGAGGAAGCTGGAATCATAATGACCGCTTGTTCCCAGAGTGAGTTCAGGCTCAGGACAAGGAGGGTAATAATGATTAAGCATGTAAAGCCCTTCTGCACAATCTATGTCTTTGAGGTAATTGGGATTAAGGCTTAATGCTTCAGAAAGCAATTCAAATAGAACTAATCCCAATTTCTTAACATACTCTGTGTACTTAATTATTATATCTCTGCAAGGAAATAAGATTTTACAATCATGAATAGCTAGAAAACACACAATTTTTGTCATTATGGAGCAATTATGTCAATTAAGTTGTAATGACCAAATATCATTACTGTTCACTTATAAGTAGCACCAGCTCTTTTGGGATCACTAATAACTAATACAATTCATATCATGAACTAATTAAAATTTCAATGTAACTGACTAAGTACTAGCATGTTGTTGGAACCATATACCTGCAGATTGAAGGGAGTTGGAGAGGATGAAGAGGCCTTGGAGCCAATACACAAGAGAGTGTATCCCTCCAATTAACCGCAGGACTTGTGTATAAATCCATGTTGGTGTTGTAATACACCGTCCTCGAAATATCACGTGAATAGAATTCTCTCTTCACCTCAGGATCCTGCTCATGAAATCTGCGCACCCCATCAAGCATTTCATCCAAAACACACTCTGGAATGTCATGGTTGACCACTTGAAAGAAGCCCCACTTCTCACAAGCATCTTTCACCTTCTCAATTATCTCAAGCCGTGAGCTAACTTGCTCATGCATTGATCCCAAGTTAATGACTGGAATAGTAACATTGTTATTGGTAGCAGAGGAAGATGTGCTAAGATTTTCATGAATGAAGATCCTTGGAAGCTTAGACAAACCGGCATCAACAAGGCCCTTCACACCTGCTTTGGACTCATCAAGAAGCTTAAGCTCTCTTTGCCTGTCATAATCAGATTCGTGTTCTACTTTACTTCCTTCTTCATTAGTAGTCACCATGTTATGATACAATTGCTGGTAGATATTGCGTAATTTGGACGGCACATTGCGGTGTCCAAATACTCTTCAAGTGTTATGACTGTTATCCATAAAAACACGTGGTCAATTTCTTTTTCCTCTACCTACCTTATCTCTCTAATGTGGTTCTCTGCTTCTCAACAAGTTTTCTTTTCATTTACCACTAATGAGAATTTACCAACCTTTTCTTTTTACCCTGGAAATTAGTACTATTTTAAATTTATTATTTTTCAGACATTTTGTGATGGAGGTGCATAGCAAATTCCAAATTGGCAACAGCTTAGATCACGTGAGAGGTGAGACTAATAAGTAATAACAACCTTGGACAGCATTAGCACGTGCGATATGCCAATATAAAAAAAAATTGTTACTTGATGCAGAGGCCAGAGAGAGATAAAGGTCAATCTTGTAACACTCCACTGTCACAGTGTCACAACCACAATGATTGTCGCCGGGGCCGGAAATCCCGCAATCAACGAGCGCTTGAGACAATTGAAGGCTTTTGATGAATCCAAAGCCGGAGTCAAAGGCCTCGTTGACTCCAGCATCACCAAACTCCCACCAATCTTCATTCGCCCCCCGGAAGAGCTTACCGCCGGCGATCCATCTCCGGGAGAACCGACACCTACCCAGTTCAGTATTCCAGTCATCGACCTCAAGGATATCTCCGGAGACCGCGCCGGAGTAGTGGCGGAGGTAAGACATGCGGCGGAGACGGTGGGGTTTTTCCAGGTGGTGAATCACGGGATCCCCGTGAAGCTTCTGGAAGAGACGCTGACGGCGGCGCGTGAGTTTCACGAGCTGCCACAGGAGGTGAAAGGAGAGTACTACACAAGGGAGATGATGAAGAAAGTGAAGTATCTTAGCAACTTTGATTTGTATCAATCAAAGTATGTTAATTGGAGAGACACACTGTTCTGTCTTATGGGGCCTGAACCCCTTGATCCTCAAGAACTGCCTCCCCCATGCAGGTAGGTAATTACTGGTTAATCCTATATCCTATGGATTTAATTAGTAATTAATTCACCAAAAAGTATGTTAACTAACTGTTAGTTAGTTAACCTTAAGAAATTTAGTATTTAGGTTTATAATTTAAAATTTGTAAATAAAATCATTTAAAAAGATTGGCTATTGGTTGAAAAAAAAAAGTAGTTATAACATGATTCTTAGTTCAGAGTACATAACTACCTAGTTTAATTTGCAGGGAAGTGACAATGGAATATTCAAGGCAAGTGAAGATTTTGGGGAAGGTGCTATTTGAATTGCTATCAGAAGCACTTGGACTTAAAGCTGAACATCTTGAAAGCTTGGATTGTGCAAAAGGGCACTCAATTTTGTACCATTATTACCCACCATGTCCTGAGCCAGAACTCACCATGGGAACTACCAGACACTCTGATCCCGATTTCCTAACTCTTCTGCTTCAAGATCACATTGGTGGCCTCCAAGTTTTGACCCAAAATGGCTGGATTGATGTGCCTCCTCTTCATGGAGCTGTAGTAGTCAACATTGGAGATTTGTTACAAGTAAGTCCAATTCTTTTGAATTGAGTTGAAAATGCATGATTAGACTAGTACTACTAGATTTGTATTTATATGTTGCTATAATATGATACATACTACAGCTAATGTCCAACGACAAATTCAAGAGTGTGGAGCACCGTGTGCTTGCAAATCATGTAGGGCCAAGAGTATCAGTGGCATGCTTTTTCACTGTTCATCGTCACCAAACAAGAATGTATGGACCCATCAAGGAACTCTTGTCTGAGGATAACCCTCCAGTGTATAGGGATACATCACTCAAAGATTTCATGGCTTACTATCATAGCAAGGGCCTGCATGACCATGGCAATTCTGCTCTTTCCCATTTTAAGTTAATGGGTTAGTTAATATTATGGCATGGAATTCGACTTAGATCGATACTTCATACTCATAAATAAAATGATGTTAGTTCAACTTTGATATACAAAGGAGAATTTGGGTTAAATATTGTAGTTGAAAAATGAGTTGTCGTGACTAAAATTATGAAAATTGTGTACTACTACTAGAATATAAGAATAATGACTATTGTGGGTAATTTCTTCTTCTTCCTTTTTTTTGTTGTTTGAGAAAATGATGAATTTAAAAAACAAATCTTGTTGACAAGGATATCAATAATTCAAATGAATTTGAAGCCTCTTCAATGAATATTTCTAAATACTCGAAAAAATTGTATACTGAATACCATTTATAAGTTTAGTATAAGAATTATTTATATATGTTTAATTTAGGGTAAAACACTTATATAAACCGAAGCCTCTTCTCATTTTAATATCTTTATTTTGATTATGTTATATTTTTTTTTTAGTTGGTTCTTTTAAAAAAAACTAGTACTAATGTTGTTGTTATAATTGATAAAGAGAAGAGAACATATATTATCTTGATTCTTAATACAATTTATTTTGAGTTTCTATTTGATTTATTCTGAGTTTCTATTTGATGATGAGCATTGTTGGAACCTTAGAACAAAAAGGAGTTTATATAGTTCTTCACTTCTTCTCCAACTAAATGACAAGCTAACACCATGAACGAGAATCATGTATCATTTTGAATTGAACTAATAATGTTACATGCTTCATATGAAGCTGTTGTTATATTTCGCAAATGAATCAATCTATATACTAGAGTTTTGATTAAAACTAATGAAAAGTGACGGAGAAAGTTCAAATGTATTTGACAACGATCATACTTTGATTACATGTATAAATTTAATATTTGCTACAAGAGGATAAGCTTCCTCAAGATAATACATTACAGATAACTTCTACTACAACAATGAATCAATGCCTATAGTACAGTTCTTTTAATTTGATTCAAAGGCACAAACTACAATGATGAAGCAAAGTCATGCTGTAAAAGTTTAAAGAGCTAGGTGATTATTTGAGCAAAGACAGCAACAAATTCAAGGTTCAGTCATGATAATCAATAACAAATTTAACTTTGATGATTTTTAACAAAAAGAAAATTAACTCTAATTATTCAGCAAGACAACCACAAATTTAAGGTTCAATCACTAACAAATTCAATTCAATAATGACTTTCAGCAACAAAAAGATTTAGTTAAGTAATTATTTGAATAAAACAGCAACAAATTCAAGGTTTAGTGACTATAATCAATAACAAATTCAACCAATTCAGGCATCGAAACAGGCCCCTTATATTGTATTTGTTGACTGCACTCCTATGTTTTGTTGCCTTTGTACTGCCCCTTAGTGTATTCAGGATAACAAAAGCAGAACATATTATTTAAGATAAAGGCAATTGATTTCTTAAAAATGTTGACATAATGTTAAAATTAATTGTGTACCAAAATAATAAACCATTAAAAATGAGAATCCATTAGAGCTTAATGGACAGAGCTCTAATGTCATATTGTCAACAACCAAAGATCATGCATGGATAAAATTCCAAAAACCAATTATCCTGCCTCGTCTATCTTTAGATAGACTCCAAATAGTATGTTAGCTAATCACCAACACAATACATAGTATGCTCACACAATGCTGATTCTATCATTGTAATCCTTTATATAAGAATATAAAGGAGTAACAAATTAAATATTAAATTTTATACTTGCAGCAACAACTTTTATAAGTACTGTTTAGCATTTCCAAGATATATCCATCTAAATAAACCATTAATCCAACTTCTAGACTGAAGTATACATATGGTCACAACTAATTAGGTTCAATCCAAACACAATGTAAATAGAAAATTCCAGCTCAATAACAAATTATTCAAGGTTGAGGGATGATAATCAATAACAAATTCATGTCAATGATAATTTTGAGCAACAAAAAATCTAGTTCAGTGATATTCTCGGCAACAAAATCAAAGTGCAGTGATGAATTACAGCAACAAAACTGAAAAAAAAAAAAGAACGGGAATTTGTTGAAACTCACCAAACCAGAGACCAGCATCTAGTTGCATGAAGGAAGCTGACGGCCGAGAAGAAGCTGACCGCGAAGAGAAAGTTGATGGCGAGAGTTAAAGCAAGAAGACGACAACGACGATCAGCTCCGAGACCTGCTGTTTCTGCCGCCGCCGGCGACCAGCGCAACAAAGGCAACAAAGGCGCGGGATTAAGTATCCGCCAATTGCTGAATTAGATTTACACCATAGTAAATCGAAACAACCTCTATAGATTTAGAGCTATTCGTGCTTCAATATAAATCTACACAACCTAATTCGATTTACATAAGTAGCACCAGCTCTTTTGGGATTACTAATAACATACAATTCATATCATAAACTAATTAAAATCTCAATGTAACTAACTACTAGCATGTTGTTGGAACCATATATCTGCAGATTGAAGGGAGTTGGAGAGGATGAAGAGGCCTTGGAGCCAATACACAAGAGAGTGTATCCCTCCAATTAACCACAGGACTTGTGTACAAATCCATGTTGGTGTTGTAGTACACTATCCTCGAAATATCACGTGAATAGAATTCTCTCTTCACCTCAGGATCCTGCTCATAAAATCTGCGCACCCCATCAAGCGTTTCATCCAAAAGACCAAAACACGTGGTCAGTTTCTTTTTCCTCTACCTACCTTATCTCTCTAATGCGGTTCTCTGTTTCTCTAAGTTTTCTTTTCATTTACCACTAATGAGAATTTACCAACTGTTTTTTTTTTTTTACCCCGGAAATTAGTACTACTAGTGTTAAACTCGTGCGATGCACAAACTTATATTTAAATTTGACATGTTAAATTAAAAATAATATTTTATAATTATAAATTTTTTGAGTTTAGTATAATATGATCATTGTCATTATATAATAAACGTACTGATTATACTGTTTTATCTTTATTCAAAGTAAGAAGCAAATAGAAGAGTTTAAAGTCTATAATATTCTTGAATCATAAGGAAAGAGATATGAAAAGAATAAGAACATATATAACTGTAATAATAACATGTCAATTTTACACTAAATTTTATATCAAAAGGTTAATAAAAATTTATTGACAATCTAGTATCTTACTAACTTCATTAGAAAAGCAATTGGCATATGATGTTGTGCTCCTTGTTCCACATTTTATCTCAAATCTGAAAATAGAGTTATAGATAAATTAGTTATATTTACAGTAAATATTTATACAAAAGTGTAAATCATAACATGCTATTAAAATGAAAATAATATTATTCTTACCTAAATATTATTAAAAACTTCTTTGAACACGACATTTGTTGTTGATGACTTTGAATTGTCGTCTTCGTCTAGAATTAAAACCTTGAGGCCACTACGACTCTTAACTCTTGACAAAGCAACATAAAATTGTTCATGGGTGAACACTAAATCCTACATGTAATAATGATTGACCCTGACTCTTGTTAATGGTCATTGCAAAGCATATTGTTAATGGAAATTGTCTCCGTTGGAACTTAAATGGCAACCCTAAATCTGAAGGGATCAAGTTCATTTTTGGAATTTACATTTTATCTCCAATATTTCTATCGGTTACTACCGTCACTCCAATTACATTGCTGCCAAGTTCGTTAACTATTAATCTTGTCCCGTTGCATAAACCTGAAGTCTGGTCTATTTTCGCAGTAGCATTACAGCGATTCCTGACTTCAAAGTCAACTTGTGATTGGATAGTCCCGAATATTTGATGTCATTTAGAAACTCTAGTGTGAACCACTTTTGTTGTTCATCTTCATTCTTATCAGCTTGACATGTTGTGTCAGAACTCAAATACTCCTTTTCCATCCCTGGAAAGATTGTCAAGACAAAATCGTTTACCTTCTCGACACTTTCAAGCATGGGTGTAAGAATTACCCTACTCTAAAAATACCTATAATCTGACATGTTTTGCAACAAATTTGGATATGCAAAGTCTACCAAATGAGAGAGAGGATCATCAGTAGTTATAATCAATAGATCATCTGGAATTTCAATTTCTGATTCAACACCAACAATATTAGTTACGTAAACTTCAATGGCTGCTTTAATTTCCTTTTCATTCTCATTTATTTAGTTACGTAAATATATTTTACGAAAAATAATATATATTTTTTTACAAAAGTTTCTTTTTTCAAATAAATATAAGTTTAATCTCACGATCAATAAATTCAACTTATAGTTAATTTTTTTTTATTTCCTTAAATATAGAGATTGAAAATGAATAGCTGATAAGTAAAAAGAGAGAAAAAGATGAAAATATCTCTATTGTGCAGAGATAATCTAAAAAATAACAATGTAAACAAAGTAAACAGAAAAAATTTATAAATGTGACAAATAAAAAAATTTAAATTTAAAAATCAAAACGGTTAAGAAGTCACTTAATTAGGAATTAGTATTATAATTTTAAATTTTAAAATTTTAAATAGAGTTTCCTAATTAGCTAGTACAAATTTTAAATTTTTAAATAAAATTTTTTAAATAAACGTTCGTTGTTCATTAGGAATATAGAAATTTGTTAATTTAAAAATAATTTTTATTAGTTTCGTCGTAAATAGTATCAATCCTATTATTTATCAATAAAAATAAATAAAATTAAATACAATCTAAAAATTAATAACCTTATAAATTATGTAAATTTAGACAAAATATTTAAATTTTTTTAAAATACTAAATTAATTCAATTTGGTCGGAACAACATTAAAAACAGAATTAAGTATAAAAGAATGTTAAATTAATTTTTTTTAAATAGTATAAATAACCTTACATCTTAATAAGACTGGTAATTCTATTTACTTTATTATAATCCTTTGTAATTAGCATAGTAGCTTATAAATTATATAAATTTTTAAAAAGTATTCTCAAATCTAATTGCTTACTTAAAAATTCAAAAAAAAATATTTGAATTTAAATTTAAAATTATAAACTTAATACTTTAATTAAAATTATAATTAAATTTTTTTAAAATAAGAACACATTAAAAATTATTAACTAACTTAATTGTATCAACAATAATTCAAAGAAAAAAATTATAGTTTTATGACATTAAATATTAAATTAGAAATTATCAGAATATCAACGGTGTGAATCAAATTAAAAATAAACCACAAGTAATAACCAAATAACTTCAATTTATATTTAAAAAAATTCTAAATTCCAAACATAAAAATCAAAAAGAACCAAAAGAAAAAGAGTAAAGTATCGTTTTTGTCCCCAATGTTTGGGGTAAATCCTATTTGTGTCCCTAACGTTTAAATCGTTCTATTTGTATCCCTAACGTTTGTAAAAGTGATTCAATGTTATCCTGCCGTCAATTACACACCATGAACGCTTTAGTTTGAGTTTTAAAAATCTCTTCTTGAAGTTAGAATACAAATGTCTGGCATAGAATCGATGATCCACTCCGAAAAATAACTCATCAAAAGTTGAAACTAATTCCTACAACATTTACATAATTCACTTTTCTATGGACATAATTGAATCTAAACACAAATAGTGGGTATAATATTAAAATTGAACACATCCAAGTGAGGCCTAATTGAGAATGAATACATCCAAGTGAGAATAATTGAAAAATATAATCTGATTTGTTAGTATAATTGATAGTAGGATAATATTGAATCACTTTTATAAATGTTAGGGATACAAATAGGACGATTTAAACGTTAGGGACACAAATAGGACTTACCCCAAACGTTGGAGACAAAAACGATACTTTAACAACTCAAGAAAAGACAATGTTTTTACCAAAACAAACATATGCTTAGCATTATTCTATTAGATAGACTTTAAAAGGAATTCCAAAACATGTGCATCCAACTTAGGAACATTTTGAACAAGTCAGGGCCTGATATGTCGTATGTATATATATGTATATAGTTATTATCTAGCTATTTCTAGGGGTATTCTAACTGGATCTATACTCTAATAAAGGCTGGATGATTGTATGTCGTTAACTGCTTGAAATATATATAAAGATGGTTGTTTATAATTATTTTATCTATTAGTATTCGTACCTTTATGTGTGTATGTGCTGCTTGTTATACCAAACGTTTTCAAAAAAAATTACCCGTAAAAATGATAACGCTCTAACAAGACACATGCTCATATAATAAATAATAGATAATAATTAAGAAGATAAGTTGATAGCACTCAATTTTCGATATAATCTACACATACTGAAAATTGGGTCGTTACATGCCCCGACACTCAAGTCATTAATAATTCAAAGAAGAGAGTGAGAGTGACTTAAGTGAGTATTAGGCTTTTAGCCTCCTTTTACTTGACCTAATGTTGCCTAATATAGATTGAAAAGAGACTAAGCACTTTGAATATACTCGGTTAGCGAATCATAAGCTATGATTATGGTGAGAATTGCAATATGGTTACCGTGATATTCTCAATATCTATTTTAACTATTTTATTGAGTTGTTGGTGATGATGTATCATCATGTTTTTGAGTTATGGATCGAGTTATAATTTTTTTGGGTCGAGGTATAGGTTTTATTAGCCAAATTATAGGTAATGGATTAAAATTTGTCTTTTAAGTAATAGGTGACAGTTACCGAATAATACGGAATTAACCAGATTGTAATAGCCGAATTATAGATATAACGATCGAGTTATATGTTAGTAATTTATGGGTCATAAAAATTCTAACGTTCTTTTGATCTAATCTTCAAATTAAAGCTTGTAATTGTCGAGTTATAATGTCCTAATCAAAACCCATTGCAAGAAATTAATGAGGTAGTAAGTAATTGTGTACCAAAAATATAAATTTTTTGTACATAAATAATTTTAAAAAGACCCGAAAATATGGTAAAAAAAGAGTTAAGTTCCTCTTAAAGGTGTTGGGTAAAATTATAGAACCCAAAAGAATATTTTGAGGAGTTGAATTTTTTTTAGTGATAACTAAATTGGTAGGAGTGGATTAGTTGGATTTGGAGTGTAGAGAGTGTCATCTAGTTAAAAGAAAACCAAACTAGATATCCCTTCACTAATGTCACGTGTCCTAAACACCCCTTTTATCCATATACCTCCTTGTCATTGACACCGAGCAAAACTTTAGTTTAAGTTGTAGGAATCAACTTCCTCTATTTCTAGTTAAAAAGATTTAAAGTAATGAAAACACCTAAAAATATTTTTTGTTAACTACCTTATTTAGTAACAAGTCTTGGGATAAAAGGAGTAAATAAAATATCAAGTTGTAACCGTTAGATAATAGACTCCTTCTCAAAATGGTCTTACACTATAAAAGAACCTCAAGCCACCTCTTTAGAAGATCCCTTTTTACTGAAACTTAAAAACTCATGTCCATCTTTTTTTTTCCTCAATTTTTTCTCATTATTCTTCATTTTATTCATCAATTTCACAAGTAAAATTGGCATTCGAGTGTTCTACGATAACAAGATTAATTAATGCCTATTCGCTCTAACAAAGTTTATTCATTTTTATCATTAGTTTTTGTATTACTTATTTGTTATTAATAAAAATATTTTTTTTACAAATATACTTATTCTAAATCTCTCATCTTAATCAATTTTTATTTAATCTATTTTTCATAAAACTCACCCGAATCAATCAATTTATTTGAAAGCCGTGGATCAACAAACCAATAATGTGCCTTCCAGAGATAGAAAACACCTGCTTCAACAATGTAGGATATGGCCTGGATCCCTGACAAAAACAAAAAAAAAACAAAAAACAAAAAACATGTAGGATATAAGATCGTAATTTTAGATATTATTAGTTTATTACTCAAGGAATAATCCCCATTTTTAAACCCGTAATCTATGTTGCCTTGTTGAGCATCAAGTCACCAACACCAATAAAATAATGACGCTTTCCGATCCGCTCCTCCAACCACCCCTCGGTCTCTCTTTCTATTTAAGAATTCATCAGATAGTAATAAGTTGTCAAGTGCATTACATAATATATATCTTCACATATTTATTGTCCCTTGAACAAAACTATATAATATGTATTATTATTACGAAACACCATGCTAACTAAATTAGCACTATTATATACCACCGGATAAATGAAGCCTAACCCATTGAAAACTTACCGCAAATGAGTAAGACAAATAGTTCCATAAAACTTGTTAAGGGAGAAGAAGTCAGAAACTTGGGTAATAAGTTACCTGGAGTTAGTTAGAATTCTGTTATGAGAAGAATTCTATTAGAGGCTGTTACAGCTAGTTAGAGGTTGTTAGCGTGGGAGCTTCTGTTATGCTATGAATAAAAGTTGGGTGCTTTTGTGTTAACACACTAATAACACTTTTCTCATTCAATTCAATTCTCAATCATTCTCGATCATTACTTTCTCTCTTCTCTTTGCATTGTTGTTCTTTTTCAATTGGTGCAAGATCACTCATAAAAATAGTTTCAAATAAAACAGTCTCTCATGTATGCTAGGGTCAAAATGATCCAAGATGAGGCGTGAAGTTCACGCACTATATTAGAAGGTGAAATAAGGAGGACTTGTGAAGCGCACAAACAATGTCCAACCGGTTACGAGGAAAGGAGAAGGGAGACGGTGATGCGCTTTTGTAGGGCTATCACTGTGAGTGTCACAGTGAGTGAGAGGACCCCAAAATTTAAGTAGAGGCGTCGAGTACAACAGAAGATGTATGACATTGCATGTGCACTTCTTATTTGTGGAGCTCAGCTCACTAACCAGAGAAATTATTGAGTATTTTTAACTATTCATATTAAAATAGTAATTTTTTATTTAATAATAAAATATATCTTAAAAATAATATTTATATAAAATATAATACATTTACATAATATTACATGAATATACAATGATGTTTAGATAAAATACTTGAGTACGATTTTTTTAGTCAAAAATTTAAAGTGATACTTATATGATTTAGAGTTTTAAGATTTTAGAATTTAGATGTTTAAAAATATTCAAAAATTAAATTTAAAATAATATTTTTTTAAAATTACAATTTTTTTTATCATATTTTAAAATAATAAAATAAAAAAAATATATTTAATAAAAATTTAAATCATGAGAGAATGACAAGTGTTTGGATCC
This sequence comes from Arachis ipaensis, assembly GCF_059453495.1. NCBI lineage: Eukaryota > Viridiplantae > Streptophyta > Magnoliopsida > Fabales > Fabaceae > Arachis > Arachis ipaensis. The sequence continues at coordinate 157,367,778 of NC_142440.1, read as the reverse complement.
GTCGTGACAGTATTACTCATCCAACCAACATTCAGCTTACTACACTATTCCGCATGCATATGTGTCACGTGCCGTTTCCCTCAAGTCTAAATATGAATTTGGTCAGATGCATCCCAAACAATATAATGTATAATGTACCATTATCTAAATTATGGTAGACAACTTACATTATTCAAAATTATATTATATAAAATTAAAATATAAATAAATTGATAATGAGATGTAAATAAGAATACTAATTATTTATAATACTATACTCCTTTTAAATAAAAAAATATTATGTTAGATAACTAATGATTTTCTTGAATAACATAAATAATAAATTTTAAAATGATCCGATTCAAATAAAATACACTACATTCCAAAATATTCATCTAAATCTAAATATTAGAATAATCATTCGCACACCTAATAAATTGACCATCCAATATATTCATTATTCATATTGTTTATATTTTTATTATCTACCTATACTTTTTTATAAAAAAATATGGCCAACAGTTTTAATAAAAAAATAAAAAAATTAAATATTATACTTAACGCGATGAGATAAGAGGGGCTAAAAAATTTAGATATGAAAATAAAATGAGTGTTATACCTTAACATTGTAATGTTTGGTATTTTTTAAAACTGTGGGAGGTACACAAATCAGACCCTCCCATTTGTGTTTAAAAAATTTTTAAAATTTGGGATACCCTCTGATTTGTGTTTAAAAATTTTAAAAATGGAGGTACACAAATTAAATATTTCAATTTGTGTTAAAAGAATTTTAAAAATTTGGAGTACACAAATCGGACTCCTCCTAATTTTTTTAATTTTTTAAACATAAATAAGACGGTCCGAGTACAAAAATTGAACATTTCGATTTTTGTATCTCTTAAAAATCAAACGATCCAATTTGTATTCTATAAAATAAATTATTCCAATTTTTAAAAAATATCATAATAAATTACAATTCAAAAAAACACTATTATTAACTCAAAATTAAAAATAAAAATGTGAATAGGAGGTGTGAATTGAAATAACGACCCCTCGTAGGGTTAGAAGCCGGCACAGCATGGAAAAGAAAGTGTGACCGCTTGTCTCGGATTTGCCGCATGACACATAACCTCCCTTTTAAAACACCGTTATCCTTTTTAGGCGGCGCCTCTTCGCAGTTCCCTACAGTCAAACACTCCCTTCCCTTTCCTTCCCTTATCTCTAATTTTAATAAATAATTATTTATTTGCATTTTCCTCCTTCGCCAACTGTGTATATAAACCCAACGCAGCTCCAAAACGAACTAGGCACGTAACTGAATATAATACACATATACAATACACATATCATTGAGCGTTGTGGAGTGTTTGGATTTAGAAATGCGAAACCCATTATCTTCGATGACTATCAAGGAAAAGCATCCTGCTAGCAAGAAGGAGCCAAAAAATAATATTGCCAAGGAGGTTCATTACAGGGGTATAAGGAAGAGGCCATGGGGCCGTTACACCGCCGAGATTCGTGATCCCAGAAAGAAGAGCCGCGTCTGGCTCGGAACATTCGACAGCGCTGAGGAAGCCGCCATGGCATACGACGCCGCCGCCAAGAAGTTCTACGGTGCCAAGGCGAAGACCAATTTCCCTTGCGTTTCCCACCGTGAAAACGAAGACATCTTCGCCGTCGCCGGCAGAAAATGCGGCATCGTTGAGTCTTATCCGATTGATTCTGCGCCTGAGCGTGACGTGACACGGCAGACAGAAGTAGATCAGTTTTTTCCGTTTGTTCCATACTGTGGTGGTGAGGGCGTGGTTGCACCGGTGCGTCCGGTTTTTTTGCCTGAACCAGTTGGTAGGGTTGAGTTCATTGGCGAGCGGAGTTGTTGTCCTTTCCGGTTTGAGCCAGTAAGGATGGGTGGGTTTAATGCACGGTCTGAGAGTGGGGCACAGAGTAACTCGGATTCAACATCAGCTGTCGATTGCAAACCAAATGGAGTTCTTAATCTTGATCTGAACCTCGCTCTACCCATTGGCCATTGATGCTTGACCTTCACCTTCATTTTACATCGTTTTTTACCCTACTAATAATACAAGCTTCTTTTTCTTTTTTATTTTCCAATTTCACTTTCCCTTTTAACATCATGTTGAGGATATAAGGTGCTGATGTAGATATTTTCTTTCTTCTTTTATAGTCTTATTATTGTTGTTATAGTTATATATTAATTAATAGAAAAAATATAGGTAACAAACTTAAGAAATGTTTCATTAGTTATCTGGGTCGAATATCTCTTATATATTATTTTTTCTAATTATTTTTTTAATATCGAATTAATTTGTTAAACCTATAAAGTTAAGAGAGTTACATCTTGTCAAAAATAAGGGTAAGAATGAACTGAGCGAAAGCAACATGTTTAATTATACACGTTAAATTAAGTAGTAATAATAATAAGAAAAAGAAAGAAAAAAAAAAAAAAACGAGGTAGGATGAGTCAACACTCAACCGCAAAGTTGTATATGTAAATGTCCAATTATATAGATCCTAACTATTAAGTTATGTTTGGATTTGCGATGAAAAAGAGAGAACTTCGTTTGAATTTTTTGAACGTTTTATTTTTGTATTTGGCAACGGTTTTATCCTGTAAATGCAGAAGTAATTTTTGTCTTTAATTCACATTTATTAAAAGTTAAAAATATTAGTTTTTTCGTTCACTTTTTTATGTTAGATTGAACTTTATGTTCTATGTACCAATTATATCCTTCATTATTTATATGTTTATTGTTTATTTTTATAATACTTTTTTTTAATACTCTCTTATGCATATTATTATTTTTTATAAAACTTTTGTTTTTTTATATGAGTTCTTTTATTGTTATTGTTATATTTTTTTACTTTGTATTTGATTTTATTAATCCTATTAGAGTATCAAAAAATATTGGGAGTACTAAAAAAATATTAAAATTTATTTAAATATTTAAAATAAAATTATAAGATAATATAAAATAATTATTTAAATTCATATTCTTTTTTGTAATTTTTCATCTAAAAATAATTTTGAATAATGTAATCCAAATAATATTTAGTTTATTATAATCCATTTTGAATAAAAATTACCAAATATAAACTACGTTAATACTAACTCACTTTTGATCAAAATTAATTTTACAAAATCAATTTTATACAACATCCGTTTACAAAAGATAATCCAAATAAACACACACTTAGCCAATACTTATTTGTTAATTAAAAAGGAGCAACAGTCCCAATAATAATGTATAGGAAGGCTTTAGTATTACATTACATGCAATCAATCAATTAATTATTAGCCTTTGGTTTTAATAAAGAATAAATCGAACCAACACACACAAAATAAAATATATAAACACACACATACACACAGAAATAATCCTCGTATAAGTATTCTATGCCACTTTTAAATTTTACAGTGTATACTTTCTACATGCCAGAAATAATATATATTTGTTAATGATTTTATCTAACTTATATTCTAAAGATTATGTTAAGATAATAAATTAATTATTTTTAAATATAAAAATTTAAATTTTTAATATATTTTTTTATTTATTAAATAAAAATATTTAAAATATTTTATTAATAATAATTTTATTATGTATTCTTATGATATATGTTAGTTAAACTTTTGTTAAACTATATATATATATTTGTTAATGGTAATGTTAGAAAAAAATAGTTAAAATTTAATTTATTTAATAATCATTAATTATTGTAATAATTAATAAATATTAAATAAAATACATTTAAATTTTTTAATATTTTTGATACGTTAAATATTCAAATTTTATGAAATTTAGTACACTTAAATGATAATATAACTTAATTCAACAATTGATCTATGCCATGACGATAATTCAACCGTTGTATCGGATGCAATCGTACATAAAAGAAATTATTTAATGATATAAGTTAAATAGAAATGGACTCCTCTATGTATGTAATCATTGCAAATTTGCAACAGTCTAGAACCTCACATAAGAAAAAAAATATTAAATTCTAGATGTTGCTATCTCACCCAAACTCTAAAATAAGGGATTCTATACTTTACAGATAAAATCATTAAAAATTTTGTTAGAGAATCAACAGAGTATTTATATAATGTGTATAATAGATTATTTATTTTATTTAATATGAGTTAAAAAATAATATCTAGAATAAAATACTACTAATTTTTTAAATATAATATATTCATACTATCCAAAATAACCATCAAGATACCAGAAATAATAAACATTTGATATTGTACTGAATCAAATATTCCTAAATCCTCATTGTATACTTCCTTAATCAGTAACGTTAATTAATATAAATATTAAATATATATAAAACATGGTCGGAAATGCAAGGGTCTCGGTATAAATGTCCTCATTAATCAATCCTAAATTCCTAATCCACTAGTTAAGCCACAAAAAAAAGGTACTAGATTGAATAGTTGATATAGACTTGTATAAATAAATTGGGCTGTTATAATAATAATAATAATAATAATAATAATAAATTTATTTTATTTAATATTTATTAATTATATTATTATTTTTTTATTAAACATTTTCAATAATAATAATGGTTAGTTTAGATTTTGGGGGAGTTTAATTTACAACGACGACAAAATTAAAGGAGGAAGAAGAGCGAATGTGACCCACAGAAAGAGAAGTGGGTCAAGGGTGCGGGATGAGGAGGGAATTGTATTTGGGTATGGTAGGGTACAGTGTGGAGCGGTGGAAACCCAAAGTGGAGGGCAGTATATCAATTTTGTCGTCCAAATAAATAAGTGTTGTAATAATACGTGAGTGTGTGTTAGTTTTGGAAATTGGAAGAGGGAAAGAAACAAAGAGTGAAACCTGAGATTGAGTGAAGAAGAGGAGAACCTTGTACATGTGGAGTGGTGCCGTCACTTGCCGCTTTTTCTGGTGCGCCCTTTACCGCTGTGTGCGCGTGAGCGCAGAATCTATGGACACTCCATTCCGCACCACACACAGTTGTTTGTCGCTTTCGCCTTCTGCATCTCCAACAATTTCTTTTGCCAAATTAGCTAAATTATATTCATCACGTTAAAACCAACATAAATTTCAGCTATATTTGGGGGACCATTCTTAATTACTTAACGAGTACAAAATAAAATCTATCATGACTTATCTAAATAGATTCGTCAAATAATATCTCAGTTATTTGAGAAATTTATCTTATTAAAATTATTAAATTCTAAAATCATATGATTAGAATTTAATTAAACATTTTTTTAATTTATGTAAATCAAACTAACCAAATTTAATTTACACATCTTTACATAAATCGAATTAGAAAACTCAATTTATGCACACAAAAAAAAATCCAATCGAATTAACGCAATTTAATTTAGTAGTATAAGAGAAAGTGTCTTAATTTTGTACCACTCGAAATAAATTGAATTAGATAAATTTAATTTACTTAAAATAAATCATTCACAACATACTCACATAATTTTAAAATATACAATACAAAAGAGATATATTGTCAATAGAAGAGAAATATATTGTACTATTTTTATAATTTTAAAAAATACCATAAAATCTAACGATTGACAGATTGAATATTACACCAAAATTATATCCATATATAAAAAAATAAATACTTTTTTGAGCCTAAAAAATATATTAAAAAGACATAAAGTTGTTGAAAAAGGCCTGAAATGGGAAGTAGGATTTGACAATAATGTCAAAATCTTCTCGAGACTTTGACCCTTGGCTCCTTCACCCCTCATCCATTCTTACTGTCATGTAACACTGCAACTGTTGATTTGGCAATTCTCCTGCCATGGGTCAATGGCCGAAACAAAACATGGAATAATCAGCTTATCAACAGCCTGTTTTTTTATTATTTTATATGTGCCACTAGTAAATTTTTTTATTATATTTACTCATTATTTTATGTATTATATAAAAATATGAATTAGATCATAATTTACATATAATTTAATTAAATTAAATTTAAATAATATAAAATATTATTATTATAAGATCCAAAAATTTCATAAAAATTTATTAAGAATTAATTTTTATTTAATTATTCATTAAGTATTTTAATTTTAAAAATTATTTTATTAAAGATAATTAAAATAAATTTTAATCAATTGAGTTTAAAGCAATTTAAGATTTTATTTAATTTTATAATTATTAAATTATTTTCTATATTTAAATTATAAAACTTAACAAATGTAAATAAGAGAGATTTCAAAATTTAATACTAATATTTTTATAAAAAAATTAATTATATTATCTTATAATTTTAATTAAAGTATTTAATTTTAGAGTAAAACCCCTCCCCGGTCCTTAACCATTTACGAAATTGACCTGGCGTCCCCTCACCATTGGAAATTAACAACGCGGTCCTCAACCATTCTCTCCGTGTGACCAAAAGGACTCTCTTACCGGTACTTCCGGTTAAGAAGGTCCTTTCGGCCACACGGAAAGAATGGATAAGGACCGTGTTGTTATTTTCTAATGGTGAGGGGACCGGGAAGGGTTTTTACTTAAAATTAGAAAATAAATAAAAAAAAGAGCATTGTTTTAAGTTTTGCATCTAATGCATTCTCCCATATTTTACATGTGGACGTAGAGCAAACAACGTTAAATTTAATAGATAGTACGAAATCATTAACAACGAAACTTAACACAAAAGTGATAATTATTTGGGTTGATTAAGCATTATTATGTCTTGGATTTAGGGTTTTAAGAACGACATGTATGTTCTATATTGTTGAACCTAAAAAAAAAGTTAGTTCAAGAGTATTATTTCATACACCTTTTTCTAAAAAAATTAAACTGCTTTTTTTATTAGTGGAATTAAATTCATCAACTATAATTTTAATAGTAGGGTTACACGTAGAGAATAAATATTCTTTTTAGATTTTTAGAAGTGATATTTGTTTTATCCAAATGTTCGTGATATCACGAATTAATTTTAATTTAATTTTACGTATTTTAATTTTGTTTATTTAGTTACTAATTTAAATTTTATGTCAGAGGATTTAGAGTTTTCTTTATTTAACCTAAAGTTGAGTGAGTTTTTTCGATTTAATTTTCAAACCAGTGAACAAATTATATTGAGGTATTTCTTTCTTGTTGCATCAAGAAATTGAATACAAAGAGAATCAATTAATTTTTTATTCAATTTCTTGATGCAACAAGAAAGAAATACCTCAATCTAATTTGTTCACTGGTTTAGAAATTAAATCGAAGAAACTCACTCAACTTTAGGTTAAATAAAGAAAACTCTAAATCCTCTGACATAAAATTCTAATTAATAACTAAATAAACAAAATTAAAATAAGTAAAATTAAATTAAAATTAATTCGTCATATCACGAACATTTGAATGAAACAAATATCACTTCTATAAATCTAAAAAGAATATTTAGTCTCTACGTGTAATCCAACTATTAAAATATTTAGTCCCTAACCATCTAGAAAAGGACCTGGTGTCCTCTGACTATTAGAAAATAATAACACGGTCCTTATCCATTCTCTCGTGTGACCGGAAGGACCCTCTTGCCGGTTTTCAGGTAAAAAATAACCGGAAGTACCGGTAAGAGGGTCCTTTTGGTCACACGGAGAGAATGGTTAAGGACCGCGTTGTTAATTTCCAATGGTAAGGGGGCGCCAGGTCAATTTCGTAAATAGTTAGGGACCGGGGAGGGGTTTTACTCTTAATTTTAAATCAATTAATATTTTGACACAATAAATAAAATTTTAAAATAATTTTAAAAATTTAATTAAATTTCACATTAACCCAAAATCCCAAATTTCATACCTAAAACTCTAATTTTCAAATTAAAACCCTAAATCCTGCCAAAACAACCCTAACCCTAATATTCACTAGCCATCGCCACACCCGCTCCCCAGATACACACCACAACACTCACTCACCTCTCACTATCATCCGCACACACCCTCATCTCCCTTACCCTCTCCAACGGCACCCACACACCACCGCTCACACACAGATTTGAAGAAAAGGGAAATGGAGATCGGGGAGTGAGAGAAACAGGGAGAAGAAAGAGCAGAGAAAGGAGAGGGGAAGAGCACGCCGGAAGAGTCACTATCGTTCACCGCCGTGTTGCCGCCGCAGAGCCCATCGTCGTCATCGTTTTCCGTGCCATCGTCGCACACCAAAAGAGGAGAGAGAGATCGGGCAGATGAGAGGGAAGGTCGCGTCGAGCTGGAGGAGCTGCCCAGTTTCCGTCGTCGCCATCAATGGAGGTTCGCCGGGAAGAGGAGCTCGACGCGAGGGAGGAAAGAGGCGACTGTGACGCCGCTGTTCTGTCAAGACTCGAGAGAAGGACGCGTGCGAGAGGGAGGTCGAATCTGTCGCATGCGGAGGAGAGGAAAGGCATCGCGGTTGGAGTTGGAACCTTCTGCCGCCGTTGGGTCACCCACTGCCATCGCTGTTCTGAAGCCGTCAATACCTTAATACCTTCCATAAAAGCTACGAGAGAAAGTAATGAAAAGTGCAATGAAAAGTGTGATCATGATTATTCTTTTTTTTATCTTTTTTATGATTATGTTTATTATTGCATTCAAAGATCCTTCTTTTTTCCAAAGTTTCTTTTGTATGATGTATGATATTGGTTAAGATCTTTATTTTATTCAGATTTATTCTGTTTGACTTATCTATGGTAATGTTACTATTCTTCTCTTATTTATTATTTATTTCGTCTTGCTTTATGACCTATGAGAACATCATACCAATGTTTATGAATTACCTTTATATGTTTTAACGCTATAGGCATTTTGTATGCATTACACATGTCATAACATAAGTAAATGAGAAGCATTTAAAAGACACACCACTCCGACTAATCAAGACTTTTGAAAATAATAATTGAACAACATTGCATCATCACTATTTTTATTTTAAAACTCAGAGTGGCTGAGGATGGATACGATGACACCATATAGATAAACTATTGAGAAACTTTTGTTTCTCACCCCTCTCTCCGTACCATCTTCAGGAACGATGCAGTACGAAGTAATACAGTTGAGGTGAAAAGACAAGTGCACTAGTAGGAGCAAGCTATCGATGACGTAAATACAAAACATTAAACGTTTACCTTAAGAAGGAAGAATATGCGATTGTTTTGGCCATAGTTAAACAAATTAAGAGAATTAGGATTTCCTATGTGTCTTGTTTTATCCTTATTGACTGATTGCAATTGTAACTATTATGTTTCCTTTTTTATTTGGTATGAGTAAAGCTTGTCATTGTTGTGCCTTCATGGTTTAGCACACCGATTTTTCATGTTAGTATTTTCAAATCCACTTATATTTTTCAACTAGTAACTATTCTAATAAAAACTAATTATTCAAATATTTTTATCTATAAATTATTTTATATAAATATTTCACATTTATTTTAAAAGAAAAATTTCGCAAGGTCTTTGAATATCAGCTACTAAATATAATCCAAATAAAGCTTAACTCAGTTTAAAAGTATTAGGGTGTTACATTCTGCAAGAATCCTATGCTTACCCGTGAATTATAGAACCATTTCCGACAACATTTTAAGTTGTAACTCATTTGAAGATGTCTGAGACCCTAAACTGCAAAACAAAAACAAAACCAAAAAAATGAATACTTGAAAAAGACAGTAAAAGAAAAGAACTCAAATATTGAAACCTGAAGCCCAATAGTGTTAATCCCACTTTGGAATAAATAACTAAAAGTAGAAACAGTATGTATTTGGAGGAAGAAGAAGAAGTATGCAAGAATCTTTTCATGCTTTCAAGCGCGTGACGTGCAGCAGATTCCAACGCCATTCAACTCTTCCGATAACCACTTCTCCAATCTCTATTTATTGCTGCGGTGGCACATTTTTGAATATCCTTGTTTTTCCCCATCGTGCTTCCTCCATCTCTGGGTCGCCACGACTTCTCCGGACTTCCGAAATCTCCCTTCCTATTTAGTCTGACATTTAAGATAAACTTCAAATCTTCAACTACAATCTCAATCCTACTGGTTATTGGAATATCATCTGCTGTTCTCTTCACCTTGTGCTCATAGTCTTTGTTGCTAAACCTTCTTCTTCATCTGGGTTTACTAAGTTCTTTTTCCTTTGACACATGGCTTTTTTTTGCTGCCATAGACAAAGATATTTGTAACTTCTAGCTCTATTTTGATAAATGGAACTGTCCAGACAATCTTGGTGACTTAAAACACAATTTTCAGTTGGTGACATGAAGAGAAAAATAAGAAAAAAGAGAAGAATCAGAGAATGTGAAGGTTGGTAGGGGTGGTGAGAGAAGGGTATGAATTAAGTTTTTTTTTGTTGTTACTTTTTAATTTTCAGTCATTAAAACTTTTAAAAGTGAAACGGAAGAGAGTAATTTGATTTTCAAAATGAATTTGTGCAGGAAAATTCCGCTTCGATACCGTGGAGGGAATCCTGTTTTTTGCCTGCAACGTGTCGGTCTAGAGAAAATTTAGTTTTGGAGGAAATACTGTAGATTGGACTGCTTAACCTTTAAATAGATATAAATAGATTATTTTTCAGACATTTAGGTAGCGTTTGGTAGAGAGACAGAGACAGAAAGACTGAGACTGAGAGACAGAGACTAAGAGACAGGGATTGAAATAAATCTCAGTATTCTGTTTTGTGTAAAATGAGAGACAGGAATTGAAACAAGAATGAAACTCTAATTTAATTTGCACAAAGGGTAAAATTGAAATTAATTAATTGAAATGAAAGTATTTTAGGTATAAAATGTTATTAAAGTTTCAGTTTCCATCTCTAAAAATTTCAGTCCCTGTGTCCCTATTTTTTGAAAGTACTAAAATACTGAAATTTTAGAGACAGAGACAAAAATTTTAGTACCAGTCTCTGAACTAACAAACACGATACTGACTACTGAGTCTCAGTCAATCTCTCAATCTCTATCTCAATACCTCAAAACAAACGCTACCTTAGTGATGGAGGTTGCACATGGCAACAGCTTACATCACGTGAGACTAATAACAACGTTGCAGAGCATTAGCACGTGCGATATGGCAATATGAAAAAAATTTATTAGTTGATGCGAGACTAAGAGAGGTAAAGGTCAATCTTGTAACACTCATCGCTGTCACAACTCACAACCACAATGATTGTCGCCGGGGCCGGAAATCCCGCAATCAACGACCGCTTGAGACAATTGAAGGCTTTTGATGAATCCAGAGCCGGAGTCAAAGGCCTCGTTGACTCCGGCATCACCAAACTCCCACAAATCTTCATTCGCCCCCCGGAAGAGCTTACCGCCGGCGACCCATCTCCGGGAGAACCGACACCTACCCAGTTCAGTATTCCAGTCATCGACCTCAAGGATATCTCCGGAGACCGAGCCGGATTAGTGGTGGGCGTAAGACATGCGGCGGAGACGGTGGGGTTTTTCCAGGTGGTGAATCACGGGATCCCCGTGAAGCTTCTGGAAGAGACGCTGACGGCGGCGCGTGAGTTTCACGAGCTGGCACAGGAGGTGAAAGGAGAGTACTACACAAGGGAGATGATGAAGAAAGTGAAGTATGTTAGCAACTTTGATTTGTATCAATCAAAATATGCTAATTGGAGAGACACACTGTTCTGTGTTATGGGCCCTGAACCCCTTGATCCTCAAGAACTGCCTACCGCATGCAGGTAGGTAATCACTGATTAATCTTGTATCCTATGGATTTAATTAGTAACTAATTCACCAAAAGTTGGTAAACTAACTAGTTTTTTGTTTCCCATGCTATCTCCTCGCCTAAGAGGATAAGTACTAATTCTTTGCGAATTTGAACTCTATTTATAAATTTTTGTTGGACAATAAATTATTGCATATTCAAGACAAGATTTCAAATTCTCAACACTTAGTTTAAGTAAATGAGTAATTTGACTATCTGAACAATCCAAATTAGTTATAAACTAACTTTTAATTAGTTAACCTTAAGAAATTTAGTATTTAAATTTATAATTTAAAATTTATAAATAAAATAATTTAAAAACGTTAGCTGATGTTGGTTAAAAAAATTAGTTAGGTAACATCAATCTTAATTCAGAGTACATAACTACCTAGTTTAATTTGCAGGGAAGTGACAATGGAATATTCAAGGCAAGTGAAGGATTTGGGGAAGGTGTTATTTGAATTGCTATCAGAGGCACTTGGACTTAATCCTGAGCATCTTGCAAGCTTGGATTGTGCAAAAGGGCACTCAATTTTGTACCATTATTATCCACCATGTCCTGAGCCAGAACTCACCATGGTAACTACCAGACACTCTGATCCCGATTTTCTAACTCTTCTGCTTCAAGATCACATTGGTGGCCTCCAAGTTTTTACCCAAAATGGTTGGATTGATGTGCCTCCTCTTCATGGAGCTATAGTAGTCAACATTGGAGATTTGCTACAAGTAAGTCCAATTCTTTTAAATTGAGTTGAAAATGCATGATTAGACTAGTGCTATAATATGATCATACTACAGCTAATGTCCAACGACAAATTCAAGAGTGTGGAGCACCGTGTACTTGCAAATCATGTAGGCCCAAGAGTATCAGTGGCATGCTTTTTCACTCTTCATCTTCACCAAACAAGAAGAATGTATGGCCCCATCAAGGAACTCTTGTCTGAGGATAACCCTCCAGTGTATAGGGATACATCACTCAAAGACTTCATCGCTTACTATGATAGCAAGGGCCTGCGTGACCATGGCATTTCAGCTCTTTCCCATTTTAAGTTAATGGGTTAATTATGGCATGGAATTCGACTTAGATTAATACTTCATACTCATAAATAGCTCCTAACTTGGGACATAAATAAAATTATGTATGTTAAACTTTGACATACAACGGAGAATTTGGGTCATATTTTGTAGTTGAAAGATGAGTTGTCGGGACTAAAATTATGAAATTTTACTACCACTAGAATAATGACTATTCACTATTTTGTGTAATTTCTTCTTTTCTTTTTTTTTTTATGTTTGAGAAAATGATGAATTTAACAAGGATATCAATAATAAACGCTCATTTTAAGAAGGATATGAAGTAACTGAAGAAAAGTACGTATTATATCACTAAGAAATAGAGGGGGCATAATTAGAGTGAAATTAAATAATATCTTCATTACCATTGCGATAAGAAGTCAAAGGGTTTTGACTTTGGAGGAATAAACTATCATTTAAGTCAATTTAATTTTGACAAAATAAATTTTAAAATAAAAAATATTTTGGTCTTCAAAATATTATATTAATTTTACAAAATATATATAGGAAGATGTGTTTGGGAAAAAAAAATCCTAAAGATCAAATTTTAATGCATATTTTTGTAGGATGCTTGATAAAATGAGACATTTATAATATCTTTTAAATTTAATGATTTTCTTTTTTACATGAACAAAAAAATGGTTAATTTTATGAGATTGAAATTATTTTAGAAGTCCAAAATATCATCTCTTCTCAAAAGCTATTTTGTCAAAAAATAAAATCTTTTTAAGATTAGAAGCATTTTGCACTCTCCAACAATGTCTGTCGCCGACACCGGCGGAGTTTCAACATCTTACAATCGTCTCCAGCAACTGAAGTCCTTCGATGAATCCAAAGCTGGCGTCAAGGGCCTCGTTGACTCCGGCATCACCAAACTCCCACAAATCTTCATCCGCCCTCCGGAAGAACTCGCCGCCGACAACCAGACTCCGTCCCAGTTCACGATTCCAGTCATCGACCTCAAGGGTGTCTCCGGAGACCATTCCAAAATGGTTGCTGCAGTCCGAGAGGCGGCGGACACGGTGGGCTGTTCCAAGTGGTGAATCATGGGGTGCCATTGAAGGTGCTGGAAGAAACGCTGACGGCGGTGCGTGAGTTCCACGAGTTGCCACAGGAAGTGAAGGGAGAGTATTACACGAGGGATAAGATGAAGAAGGTGAAATATGGTAGCAACTTTGATTTGTATCGAACGAGGTATGCTAATTGGAGAGACACACTGTTGTGTGTTATGGGTCCTGATCCTCTTCATCCTCAGGAATTGCCTTTGGTTTGTAGGTTCGTAATATAACTTTGATATTCAGAATAACATTTTGCAATTAATTTATCAAGATTATGTATTTACTTATGGAAACTATTTTTATTCTCGATACTCGAATTGCGTATACTTGACTAGAAGATTATAATGTCTTGCTACCTTGGCTATAGCGACACTTTGGTCGGATGGGCTCTTATATGCAGCCATAGTTAATTATCAAAATGACATCTCACTAAGTTGAGTTGGTTGACTGGAAAGCTCACCAGTCGGGTTCGAATTACGCATTGTGTATGCAGCTACTCATCAGCCAATAATAGATCAGAATTCCGATTTACAACGGATTAGTTTTTTGTCTGCCAAGCAGAGAGATACTGTGAGGAACCAAGGGAGGATATAAGTAGAAAGTTGTGGGATGTGAACTAATATGATTTAGGAAAATGTGATTTGATTTAGAGGGAACCAAAATTTTGGGTACTTATGCTGTATAGTTTAGCTATGAAATAAAACTGATTTGCAGGGATGCAATAATGGAGTACTCAAGGCAGATAAAGGTATTGGGGAGCCTTTTATTTGGATTGTTATCAGAAGCACTTGGACTGAACCCTGAATATCTTGAAAGCATAGATTGTGCAAAAGGGCATTCAATTCTGTGTCACTATTATCCACCATGTCCTCAGCCTGAACTCACTCTTGGCACTACCAAACACTCAGATCCTGGCTTTCTCACAATTCTGCTCCAAGATCACATTGGTGGCCTACAAGTTTTGTGGCAAAATCAGTGGATCAATGTTCCCCCTGTTCATGCTGCTTTGGTAGTTAACATTGGAGATATGCTACAAGTGAGTCCAATATTTTTCTAATCTATTAAAATCTTTGTTTTTATAGAGACATGATATTTCATTTCAACCCTATATTTGATCATTTTAAATCTCAATTGTTTGTTCTCTATATGACGCGTGAATCTTTCGTGGAATCAGCCATCGATACTGTTATTAAGTTAAGCCGCCTACATTACACCTTTTTGACAGGATGTTTATGCACTGGACTACCGTTTATGGCATGTGAATCCTTTCCAATAGATGCATAATTTATAGTGTAACTAGAGCAGAATCATATATCCTGTAATAATCTTAATTTATGGTACCATTTGCAGTTGATATCTAATGAAAATTTCAAAAGCGTGGAGCATCGTGTTGTGGCAAACCATAGAGGACCTAGAGTATCAGTTGCATGCTTCTTCACTCTTGATAACTACCCATCACAAAGAATATATGGTCCCATCAAGGAGTTACTTTCACAAGATAACCCCCCTCTCTATAGGGATACATCATTACAAGATTTTAATGCTTATTACTATAACAAGGGACTTGGTGGCAATTCTGCTCTTTATCATTTTTTGTTGCAAAGATAAAATATGATATCACAAAATATGGTTTTAGAGAACATAATATAGGGCTTAAACACTTGCTCTATCAACACATCATATCCACATTTCTAAGGCTACTTGGAGATTAATGTATGTGATCCAGAGTAGTATACTTGTTAGAAATAGCAATGTTCATCACTCATGATCACTCTCCAGTCTCCATCAACAATAATCTATGCCCCCATAATCCTTCTCTCTTTATGGGGAAACATTATTGCAGGATTACAGAGCATACTTTTATGACAAAGCACTTGATGGAAATTCAGCTCTTTACCATTTTAAGTTACACTATGCACCTGCATCTGAATGATATTAATAGATCATAAGTTTGAGCGTGGCTTTCTAAAGCTGCAAACATGTTGAAATGGAAAATCAAATACTTCTAGATAATAATAATAATAATAATAAACGAAAAATTTTCAGACAAAACCATATTTGGGCCACTATAAAGTTTTGTTTTTGGAGATTGGGCCTTTCAATCTTAAATAAAACTAAGTTAGACTTCATCATGTCAGATGACAGCCTGTTTTTTGTGTTAAGAAACAAAAATCGATTTTATAAATCTAATTGTGTTAGCTGGGTTTATTTTAATGTGTTGGGTAAAGACCAAGACGTAAATGGAAGTAGTATATTTTTAAGTTTCTAACACTGATAAAGTCCCAAAAAAAAAATCCAAAAAAAAAGTCCAAAAGAAAAGGCCAAGTGTTAATGATGTTGCCTCTTATCAAGCTACACCAAGTCACCAAGGTCAACTTCCAGCTGAGACTGGGACTGATAACATTTGAGTTTATAAACTTTTATATTTGTCTTGCAGGAATTGGTATTGATATTTTACTGGGAATAAGTAAAAAAGGCTTACATTTTAGTTGTATTTGATGATACATCAGTAACAGTTACAGATATTTTTTTTACAAAATGGATGGCATTTTTAATACTTATAAATCCAACCTAATGAGTTATGGACCACTGATCGAATAACACGTACGTCATTTCTTGACCAAAAAAAACAAGAATAACAGGTGATTTAACTAAGCCATAAAAACTTTATTGAAATAGAGCACATATAAGAGAATATGAGTAATAATTATTAATGATTATATTTCTTAAGTTTCTCGAGTTAGATATCGAGTGAATAGATCCAATTATAGGTATGCTTGGTTTAATGTTTGTTTTATATTAGAATTATTTCTTTTGAGAATTAATAAGGATCAAATTTTAAAGTTCTTTAATTTGTCCTCTCCATGTTAGAACTAACGTGGTCAATAAGAAGTGTATATCAGTACATGTAATGGTCAATTATATGGTAAAAAGATTAATCCTATAACATACATCGAAAATAAAGTTATTCTTGTAGTAGAATTTTAACGTGTCATTCCTTATATTCATTCTAAGTTTCTATCAAAATATTAATGTTTTTACTTTTTACTCATCGTGACTCTTATTATCTTACTACTCCTACATGAAACTATTTTCATTACACTTCACATAATGACCCTTATTACCATACACTTCACATTTCATGACCGTGTCAAGTTTTTCTTTCCTATTTTTACGCTTGCTTTACATGTACATACTTTCATTCTCTGTTTTCAGTTTTTTCTCTTTCTCCTCAAAATTAAAAAAGATTCTCTCCATTATTTTTTTCTCTTCCGTTCACTTATTCTCTTCTTCTTTAGTTCTTATTGGCCTCTTCCGTTCATTTTCTTAAGACGCACCCCCACTATCAGGCACAAAGTTTTGTAGGGGATCTGCTTCAATCACAGATTCGTAATGCTTTCCAATGACGAGTTATGTATATTTCTTATTATTTGATCTAATGTATATCTTCTAATTTTAGTAATATTTGAAATATTATTGTTGTTATGCATATGCGTCTTTGTTTGGTATGTAGTTGTTCATGCAAAAAAGACAGAATCGCATTGTTGTTGCCGAGAATCTATTTTCAATTCGCCAAAAGGTCTTGACCTCTTTTCCTCTTATATTCAATTTGCTTACAATATACAAAATCAAATGAGATTTCTTATGTTAATGTACGTCAAAAGGTTAGACCTTCTTTCACAATGGAACTTCGTTGGAGAGGTTCTACATCATCAGAAGTAACACAAATTTTGTCTTCAACATGGTATAGTCAAAGGGAGCAAGGTCAAATTTGACGTCCCTGTTGACGATAAAAAATCAATGAATTTAGAAGTTTTAAGTATTTAGTATTTATTAGGATTTTCTCTTCCATCAAACACTATAGACCTTTTTGGTTATTCATTATGCAGTTTGTTTGTTTCTATTTCTCATTATTTTTTTCTATTTATATATGTAATGAATATATTTATTTGAATACAGTAGTCTAATTATCATACTTATTATTTTCTTTTCTATTAATTTTTTTTCTCAAATGCTTTATACATAGTTTTTATTGTATTCTTATATTCTTACATGTTCCTACTACGAAATTGATATATTCTAATTATCAGATGACTCTGTGCAGCGATATAATAATATTTTAACTGATAAAATTTTGAATTAAATCATACTCATATAATCAAGTCAGCTTAATCACCACCAGTTTTAAATTTTCTCTTATATCATATGTAACAGTAATTTATATACTACTGAAAAATCATATAATCCTCATAGTATGTTTCTACCAGATTTCTTCAATAAATATATAACTATTTGTATCCATGTATCGTATGCCTAAACATAAAGCGAATTATTATAACCTAATGCACCCAAACCGTATATCCACTAATATTAAATTTGTTATGATAACTCAAATTTTTATTCTTAAACATAATTTAACACTTTCATGTCCTATATAATTTTTATAGTATTAATCACAATTATATATTTAGTTGTTACTTCAAAGTATTTGATTAGTTTCAGTGACTTTTCATCCATTTTATACATAAAATAGCTCAATTAATATTTTGACACTTATTTTATGCTAATTTATTTTAATGAATTTGTACTCTTCGATAGTTTAACCTTTCTCTGAATCATACATTTTTGTTCTTTTTTCACTATTCCATAATAGTATATAGTACTCAATTCTTTATCTACTTTACTATTCACATCATTATTTCTTTGTTTTCATATTTGGTTACATGTGTAACTTAATTCGTACATTCTACTTGATTTCTTTTGTGTACAATATTATTATTTATAATTCCAATCATCTATCTTGATTTTTTTTTCAACCAATCATCTTAATTGTACACCATAATTATCTTTATATTCTTCCTTATTATTATTGATTTTTTTGTAAAAGTCATGATAGTCGTTCACATTATAAATATTGCCTTGTTTCAATTTGTTTTACCACACTAAAACAACTTTTTCAACATCATCGTCAAATTAGCTTGATTATATTTTTTTATTGTCTTTTTTTTTTTATTTTAAACAATAGCTTCATCTTTTAACTTGCTAAAGGATATTAAAACTATCAACAAAAGTTAAAATTACAGGATAAAAGTCAAAATCTTAAAATTGTAGTCAATCTTACTAAACAATCTAATTTATTATAGAACACTCATACATATGTTATTAACATAAAAATATTTTTTTAATGAATAATTTTTATTAAATTTACCTACCCGTGCATGCACGGGACAATTCACTAGTTTATAGAAAAATAAAGATATTTTATAAGATGTAGATTCAGTTTGACACGTGGTTTCTGTGATGATTGAGATTTATGATTGTTGTCAGTGAGGAACAAAAATATCGCAGTTAGCCAGATATAGGCGTGGAATGGCTCAACTGGTGAGCCGCACTGTGCAAGAGGCCATAGAATATCCGTTATGGGAATACTATGAGGTAGGAACAACTGTTGCTTATGGGCTTAGTTGAATATGAGTTTGGACTTTGGAGAAAATGGATCTTATTTATTTTTCTTTTATTAACGTTTGTCTGTTTGTGGACCCGAAATATATTTTTTTTCATTGACTATGAGGAATAATGCGAACGATTTTAATTTGTTGTATTATCACTTACCAACCAGAATAATGTGAAGCCGGACAAATAATAATGATAATAGCTCTCGACCGTTTGTACCTATTCTTTCCGTACAAGTGAACTTCTAACTTCAACCAGCGATCATGATAAATATTCTTATATATTTTCTATAATAGAATATTATAGACATTTTTTTTAAAAAGATATTAATTTATATCGGTTTAAAATTTGGTTCATCGATTTTTTAGTTAAATTAGTTTGTCCAATCTAATTATGACAGAAATATATAATACGGTTTAATTGATTACATATGTAAAATTTTAATTAAAAAAATCCTTAAAAAAAAGGTTTAGGCGTCTTTATTAAGGTTGCTCTCTATCATTAATTAAGATAAACATGTGGTCAAATTGATATTTTTTTATTAATATATCCGTTGGTTTGGTTCAAATGACAAAAAATCGGTTCAACATATACATGGTCCGTTGGTTTTAAAAAATGAGAAAAGAATTAAATAATGAAGTGAGGTTTTTAACAGTGATGCATGTCCAAAAACAATAATCTTTGTTCTAATACACAAATTACAATGGCCCAAAAAAAAACAACAGAGATTGCAGTGGCCCATTAAAATACCCAGTTATGTAATTAATTATTTGCCTTATTAATTTAGGTTTAATTATTCTGTTGGTCCTATAGTTTCGCAAAATTTTCAATTAGGTTCCTATAGGTTTTTTCTTTTTAATTGGGTCCCTATATGTTATTTTTTTTCAATTAAATCCCTACCGTAACAAAAACGTCTAAAATAACAGAATATTCTCTTAAAAAAACGAATATTCTCTCTTTTAGGATAACAAGACACTCTTATATTTTTAAAATTCCAAAAAAATCCTTCTCACTTCCACACTCACATATCCTTAGCCGTAACCTCTTCATCGAGCTCTCTCCGGATCTGCCGCACGGTGCCCTCTCGCCGCGCCTCCTCCTCTCGGCGTCCCTGTCGTGCCTCGTCCCTTGTATTCTACTCATCCCTTGTATTTCGCCGCGCCTCTGTCCCTCTCTCCCTCGCCGCGTCTCGCCTCCGTGCCTCCGTGCTTCCATGCTTCCCTCGCCTCGCCGCGCCGTGCCTCCGTCCCTCCCTCACTGCGCCGCCGCTCCGTCCCTCGCGCCTGGTTTCGCTGCCTCGCGCCTGCTCCCGTGGCTTCCATTTCAGACAGAGCCCAGGACTAGGATTGAATAGTGTGGCTAATGACAAACTTGCATCAATATGACTCTAAAATTGAATAGAATGTCCAATAGATGATCATCAGGTAGACACTACCTATCTAATAATATCTCTCTTCTTTAGTTTCTTGCATGTTCTAGAAAATGGGTATGTACTTCTTAGCATGTGTGCAGTATGACATAGATATTTTAAACTGAGGTTAGGGGTCTAGAAACTGTTTTGTGTTGAATCTATTACGAATAACTTGTTTGACAAAACTAAAGTTAGGTTGCTTGGATTGCTGGTGAAGATGTTTTTGGGTCATAAATCTTGGTATGAATAAAATTATAGAAGTGAAAAAAGGTAGCTTTTTCATTTAGTAAAACTACGGTTGACAAACTGTCATGAATATTGAGTTTAGATGGTGTGTTTTCATTCACAATTTACAATTTTGATTATGTGTTATATTCTTCTTGAAATCATAACATTGTATGATATTCCATCTTCTACAATGTGACATCTTAATAGTGGATTCTCATGATATGTGTGATTTATCTATGTTCTCTTGATAAATCATTCACTTGTGAGATTAAGGCTGTGGAAAATGCTGGTTAGTTTCAATAAGAAAATATAAAATTGGCGCAACCTGTCTAATATAAAATGCTCTGTTCCAGATCATAACAAATGGGAAGTACAAGAGCTGCATGCATAGGGCAATTACAAATCCTGATCGCGCAAGACTATTAGTGGCAACATTTCATGATCCAGCGAAGACGGTTAGGATCTCCCCAGCTTCTGAACTGATAAATGAATCATCGCCAGCCAAATACCGGGGTGTTGTTTATGGAGACTATGTAAAATCATGATATACCAAAGGCCCTGAAGGAAAAAGAAACATTGATGCTCTTCTGCTTGAATCTTAGCTTCTTGTGTTTTCTCCTTAGCCTTGTGTTTTATTGAATGTAGCAGGTCTATTCAAGTTGATTCTTGAATTGAATATAACATGATATAGCAGTTCTAATCAGATTTATCTTTGAATATCATCTTTGACTTCAAAATGGGTCTTTAAAGACCATTTTGAAGTATATTTGCTATCAGATAACATTACTGAGTATCACATTGTATGTCTAATCTTGGCATGTGTAGTTTTTGCTTATTAAGAATTTGTTTTTGTATATCAGAAGTTTATTGTCACTAACCAATTTGTTTAAATTTGATAGTTCCAGCATGAACTTTACGTGTCCTTCATATTGCGAGCTTAATAATTTCTTGCTGGTGTATAATGTATATGCTTTACACTTTCTGAATTGCTGTGTTATTTACACCAGGTGAAGAAAATTACAGTACACACAATGAAAGATATGGTTGAAAAATTGGAGAAAGCACGGTTAGTGTTTGCGATCTTTACTCCTATCTGGTTTGCATTGTGATGCATGCATGATTTGATTACAATGTTCACTTTGATAAGGCATTATTAGATTATTATTTCTAGGTTCATGAATCATGACTATGAATTTAAGTTTATTATTTGATTTACTAAATTGGTGATTTTTATACAGGTCTGGGAAAAGTGAGGTTTAGGATGGTTGCATATATTTACTGATGAACTGAAGTCCTCTCTCAGAATTCTTCTCGACTCAAAACCGTCCGTTATCAATGTTATTATTGATCTCTATGCTAGTTCAGGGAGTGGGAGACTGCAACACAAGAACTGATTTTCAGATTTTAAATTTCAATAACACAAATTACATAGTCTTGTGGTTTTTTATTGTGTACCATGATATGATAAAGACATAAATTATATTCTATGAATCCACACAAATGTAAAATGTTACATTATCATAATGAATACTTGATGGATGAAAACTGAATTTTATATATGTTACTATTATTTCTATTTCATTTTATCCATTCTTTTTTTTAGGTTCTTAAGATAAGGTATTTTGAAAGTCAAAAAAAAAAAAAAGAGAAGGTATTTTTGGTACAATTTGTATATAAATAAGCAAAAGAATGATAGGGATAAAATAAAATGGATTATAAGAATATTTTTCATGTCTTAGAATCATTGAATAGGGATTATAGGAATATTTTTCATTGAATATTTATAGTTTTACCGAATTTTCAATTAAGTCCCTATATTTTTTTTCTTTACAATTAGGTCCCTAAGGGTATAAAAGTAATTTCACAATTTACTAAAATTTTTTTGACGTTTAACGTTAATAGGGACTAAATTGAAAAAAAAAATGTATAGGGACCCAATTAAAAGGAAAAAAAAAAGTATAGGGACCTAATTGAAATTTTGGCGAAACTATAGGGACCAATAGAGTAATTAAACCATTAATTTATTATGTCCGAAACAATAAATTTAGATTAATACATTAAATTAGTCTGTAAAAAATGTTTTAGACAAAAAATTATTATAAATAAATTTTAATTATTAAATAATTATTTTATTAGATAAATTAATTTTTACATTAAATTCTGGTAAAATGATGACATGATAGGTTAATGTCACATGTCACAAGATAATTAGTTGATGTGTCATGTCAATAACATATGGCATACCACGTGTGCTATGTGTTATCTAACACGTTATAAATTTATTTAGAGTCAAAATAGTCGCTGAAAATACACACATAAGTCATTTTCATCTTTAAAATTTTAAAAATTAATCAAATTAGTCCTTATATAAATCTCTATTATTTTTTCTTCATAATATTAAATTCTTAATATTTTTAATACTATTAATTTTATGCTTAATTACTTTATTGGTCCCTAGAGTTTTACCAAAATTTTAATTCGATCTAATACTTTTTTTGTTTTCAATTAGGTTCTTACACTAATTTTAATTTTATAATTAAGTCATTTTCATATCAAAAATATTAAAATTAACAGAATATTTTTTTTTTAAAATACATGTGGTCAAATATCTAGTTAGGTTTTTAAGAGTGAAATCTCAAAATAGTCCTTGAACTTGCACTCGAGTCTCAAAGTGATCCTTAAAATTAATAATTACTCAAATTTGTCTCCAAAATTGTCTTCCAGGACTCATAGTAATCCCTAAATTAATTTCCGTCCATCCTTGTCATTGGAAATGACTGAAACGACGTAGTTTTGTAGTTATTAAAAAAAAAAACCCGATCACCTCATATGCTAGCTTCATTTCAGATTCACATAGAAGTGCAATCAACATTTGCTTGACTTGTTAGAAGTAACGCAAAAAAACAATGAAGCTAGGATCACTAAAATTAATCGGGCGTAAGCGGAGACGTAAATGAACACTACAACAAATCATATTTTAGTGTCGAATATCACTTATTAAGTGTTCGTAGAGCACACTTCTGTAGGGTTAGTTGTTTTTGATACCATGAAAAATAGAGTGAAAATCTAAGTAAATTGACACATAATACTATAATAGGATTGCACTATAAGGGCGAATTGCTCCTTTATTGGTTGGGCGTGATCTTATTGAGTTATCGCATCTTCAATTTGCAGATGATACTATCTTGTTCTGCCCTCTGGATACAGAGACGATAGTGAACTATAAGCGACTGCTGCGCTGTTTTGAGCTTATGTCCGGTCTGAGTATCAATTTCGATAAATCTAATCTGATCTCGGTTAACTGTGAGAAGGAGTGGGTGACACACGCTTGTGGTGTTTTGGGATGCAAGGAAGCGGTCCTACCTGTTAGATACCTCGGGATATCTCTAGGAGCTAATCCGCGTTTGGTGAAAACTTGGAAACCGATCATAGATAAGGTGGAAGAAAAACTTAGCTTATGGAAAACGAAGGTTCTGAATAAAGCAGGTAAGCTGGTCCTCATCAAGTCGGTGTTGAATAGTCTCCCGATATATTACCTCAGTCTGTATAAGATGCCAAAAGCAGTTGCAGACAAGCTGATTGCATTACAGAGGAGATTTTTGTGGAGTAATGATGACGGAAACTACGGTATTCCGCTAGTCAAGTGGAAAGTGGTTCAAGCACCCAAAAGGGCTGGAGGATTGGGGGTAGAAGATGCAGTACTAAGGAACACATCGCTTCTGTTTAAGTGGTGGTGGAGATTTTCAAAGGAGGACTGTCCGCTGTGGAAGAAGGTGGTTTGTTCATGTAATAATTTGAGGCCTCATGCAATGCTATCTTCTCAGACATTACCTGTTAAGGGGGGCCCGTGGAAAGACATCTTTCAATTGAATATTAAAGAACAACAGGTGAAGGAAAAAATGGTAAGTGGGCTAGCGATGGAAGTAGAAAACGGGAGAAGAACACTTTTTTGGGAGGATAATTGGATACAAGGGGGTCCTTTGCAAGTGAGCTTTCCAAGACTCTTCTCTGTTTCAAACCAACAGGGATCCGTGATAGGGGACTATGGGTTTTGGGATGGGCTAGAGTGGATCTAGAATTTCCAGTGGAGGAGAGAGTTGTTCCCATGGGAGTTGGAACTTGTTCACCAACTTCATGAGAGATTAAGGCCAGTTAAGTTGTCAACTGGAAAAGAGGATAATGTTGTATGAAAATTTGATAATACAGGTGTGTTTTCTACTAACTCATTTATGCAGGTGTTGCATTCAGAGACTCTTTCTGCGGATATTACGAGCTATAGCTTCACAAGCTCGCTTTGGAGAGGACTAGTTCCTCCGAGAATTGAGCTCTTTGCTTGGTTTGTGCTAGTCGGTAGAGTTAATACTAAAGAGAGATTAAGCAGATTAGGAGTTATTCCACAGAGTGATATTGTGTATGTTTTATGTAAAAAAGAGGTGGAATTTGTACAACACCTATTTTTTTCATGTGAGTTTACGTGGCAGGTGTGGTGCGCTTGGCTGAGGTGTTTTGATAGAGAGTGGGTTGTCCCAGGAACCATTAAAGAACTGTTTGAGAGTTGGTCTGGCTGGCCTAACAGAAAACAGGAGAGGAAGATGTGGCTGACTGGGTTCTTTGCAGTGATTTGGAATATTTGGCTGGAACGTAACACAGGATTTTCAACAATAAAGAAACAGGTGTTGATATCATCCAAAGAAAGACGTTTTTGAGCTACAAGGAGTGGACTGGTATTGATCCTCTTGGTTGTTGATGGCAATGCCGGAGATAACAGAGGTTTGTTTTTGTGTTCTACTTTGTTTGTTATGACTGTTTTAGGTGCTCCACTTTAATGTGTCGAGCTTTCTTTATTTCAAAAAAAAAAAAAGGATTGCACTATATGATACCTCTTGGCGTTCTATAAAGCCTGTGTTGTCCAAATCATAGAGCCTAAATGAACAATGTCTTCATTAACCTATTTACATTGCAAATCATCAATTTAACAAAGTACATTTGTGATGCTAGATAGGCATTCACTCATGCATGCAAGAAACTATGGGTGTTCATGGTTTGGTTAATCCAAAAACCAAATCAGTTTTTTGGTTAACCAAAAATATAGTATTGGTTAATTAACCAAATTGGTTTTATATGATAAAACCGGTTAGTAAAATTTAAAATCGGTTTTTAACTGGTTATTAAAGCAAAAACCGGTTTTTAAAAAATAACCGGTTTTTACATCAAAAAATCGGTTTTTATACTAAAAAATTAGTTTTTATACAAAAAAATTGGTTTTTATACCATAAAATTGGTTTTTACATACAAAAATCCACATTTATAAACCTTTTTTTAATTAAATTTTTTTAATCTAATTTTTTTTCTTTTTAAATGATACGAGTAACATTTATAACTAATGAAATTCCTTCCATTGCTTTCGTTCCTTTTTCTTTCTTATCTCTTTTCAACATTTTCTATAAATAATTTTTTCTAATATAAATAATTTTCTTTTTAAATGATACGAGTAACTTTTTCTTATCTCCTTCTTCCCATCTCTCTCCTTTTCTCTCCCCCTCCTCTTCTCTCTTCCTTCACTCTCTCTCTCTCTCTCTCTCTCTCTCTCTCTTTCTCCTCTTCTCTTCCTTTTCTCTCTTTCTTTTCTCTCTCTTCCCCTCCTCTCTATCTATCTCTCTCTCCCCCCTTCTCCTCTTTCTCCTCCTCCCCTTTCTTTCTCTCTATCCTTCTCTCCCTCTTTCTCCCCATGCTCTCTCTCTCTCTCTCCCCTTCTTTCCTTCTCTCTCCCCTCCTCTCCTTCTCTCCTTCTCTCTCCCCTCTTCTTCTCTCTCCCCTCCTCTCTTTTCTCTCTCTTTATCTTTTTTTGTCTCTCTTTCCTTCTCTCTTTCTCCTTCTCTCTCTCCTTTCTCTTTCTCCCTCTTTGTCCTCTTTCTCTCTCTTGTTCTCTCTCTTCTATCCTTCTTCACTCTTTTTATCTCTCTCCTTTTTTCTTTCTCCTCCTCTATCTTCTCCTCCTCTCTCTTTTCTCTCTCGCTTTAGAGAGAAGAAGAGAAAAGAGATAGAAGAGGGATAGAGATTGAGAGAAGGTTAAGAGAGAAAGAGAAAAGAGAGAGTAAGAAAAGAAAGAGGAGAAGGAGAGAAAAGGAAGAGAGGAAGAGGAGAGAGAGAAATGGGAGAGAGAGAAAGAAGAAAAGGAAAGAGAGAGGAGCGAGAGAGACAAAAGAAAAAAAGAGATAGAGAAAGAGAGGGGAGGGAAAGGAGAGAGAGAGAGAGGGGGGAAGGAGAGGAGAGAGAGAGAGAGAGAGAGAGAGAGAGAGAGAGAAGGGAAAAGAAAGGATAAAGGAGAGAGAGAGAGAGAGAAGGATAGGAGAGGAGAGAGAGGAAGAAAGAGAAGGGAGGGGGACAAAGAGGGCAAAGAGAGAGAGAGAGAGGGGAAGTAAGAGAGCGGAGAGAAGGAGAGAGAGACAAAGAGAGAAAGAGAGAGAGGGAGAGAAGGAGAGAGAAAAATAGGGAAGGGGAGAGAGGGAGAGAAGGATAGAGAGACAAGGGAGAGAGAAAGAAAGGGAAAGAGAGAGATAGGAGAGAGAGAGAGAGAGAGAGAGAGAGAGAGAGAAAGAGAGGAAGAAAGGGAAAGAGAGAGATATGAGAGAGAGAGAGAGAAGGAGAAAAAGAGGGAAAAAGGAGAGAGGGAGAGAGGAGGAAGAGATGATGGAAGGGAGAGAGAGAGAGAGAGAGAGAGAGAGAGAAGGGGGAGAAAGAGGGAGAGAGAGAGAGAAGCGGAGAGAGAGGGAAAGGAGAGAGAAGGGGAGAGGAGATAAAGAGAAAAATGAGTGAGAGAGAGAGAAGGGAGTGAGAGAGAGAGAGAGGGGGGGAAGGAAGGGGGAGAGAGGGGGAGAGGGGAGAGGGGAGAGAAATATGGGGAAAAGAAGAGAGAGAAAAGGAGAGGACAAAGAGGAGGAGGAGAAAGAGGAAAATGAGAGAGAGAGAGAGAGAGAGAGAGGGGAGGGAGAGAAAGATGAGAGAGAGACAGAGAGAAGAGAAAGAAGGAGGGAGAGAGAAAAAGAGAGGAAGGGAGAGAGAGAGAGAGAGAGAGAGAGAGAGAGATGGGGGGAGAGGGAGAGAGAGTATGTAATTTGATTTTGAAATTAGGTTTTGATTTTAATTTGGTTTTGGTTTTGGTTAACCGGTTAAAAACTGGTTTTTTTAATTTGATTTTGGTTAACCAATTCTAAAAAATATGGATATAATTTTTAAAATTGTTTTATTAAACTAGTTAACCACAATGTGGTTATGATTTTTTAACCGGTTAACCACATTTTAGTTTTTTTTATGAACACCCCTACAAGAAACCTTAAAAATGAAGGCCTTATTCATAAACCAGACCCATGTGACCGTGTTGTGTATGTATAGTACCCGATTGGCAAAGATATTCTCCTTTTTTTCTATTCTTGAAGATTGTCAATTGAAATTCTTCCTGCAAAGAAAGAACACTGTAATCAAAGAACAGACTATGAAATGAATGTGAAGAACAAATAGAAATAAAAAATATTGGTAATTGTATAAGCAATTTATCATGATACTGTGTGAGATTCTATTTAAGAAAATGAAAAAGACAAAAAATAATATAATATATTGTTGATCATTCATGTCTAGAAATTAAAAAGCACACCAAATATCTCATAATAAAATGAACATCACAAAATAGATGTCATAAATACAACTATGTTGGAAACTAGGAGAAAAACGCATTTGCTATATGGTACCTTACTTATTAGTCCATCATCAACAACCAAACTGATTATGCTCTTAAATAGCTCAAAAAATGCTTCAACCTCACTGACAGTGATTGTGAAACCAAAATTTGCTGTAAGTTTAAGCTACTAAATTGGCACGAGGGCTGGAGAAATAGAGATAGAGCCAATTCCTTAACAAATATAAAACAACATGATCCCGTTACCGGTAAAGCATATGAACCAACCAATTGGAATTAAAATTTGGAGAGAAAAAAACTAACACTTTTCCTACAAAGTGGTGACAGGATGGATTGTAAATAATTTGATGTCATAGAAAACACATGCATCTATTTTTAATTTTTTCAACCTAGCAAGTAGAAGAGACTAAAAATATTTTATCTGTGATTTGGTTTATATGACAAATTTCAGAAGGGAAAGAAAAAGGGGAACTGGAGATGGGTTGTGGAAGAGGAAGAAGAACAGATAAGGGAAAGGAAAGAAAAGGGGAATTGGGGAAGGGGAGTGTGGGTTTTTTTTTTTAATAAATACAAAACGACGTCGTTTAAGTCATTTCCAATGGTAAGGATGGAAGGAAATTAATTTAGGATTACTATGAGTCTCGGAGGACAATTTTAGGGATAAATTTGAGTAATTATTAATTTTAAGAATCACTTTGAGGCTTGAGTGCAAGTTCAGGGATTATTTTGAGATTTAACTCGGTTTTTAATGATGAATACCTTTAGATTGTAAATAAATATTCAGATAATTCTAACATTTTTTACATTAAAAATAACATAATTATAAAATTAAAAGTACTATAGAAACTCAATTGAAAATAAAAAACTATAGAGACTTAATTAAAAATTTAATAAAATTATAGGGACCAACAGAATAATTAAACATTAATTTTAATATCAATTTTAGATCTTAATAAACAAAATTCTCTTTGTATAAAATAATAGAAACAAGAGGTAAATACTAAATTAGTACCCGAAAGATTCAGACACTGACAAAATAATATCTAAAAGATGTTATCGACAAAAAGATCCCTAAAAGAATATTCATTTTCGACACAAGTGATCAGGCATCAA
The DNA here is from genome assembly GCF_059453495.1 of Arachis ipaensis. Classification (NCBI taxonomy): domain Eukaryota; kingdom Viridiplantae; phylum Streptophyta; class Magnoliopsida; order Fabales; family Fabaceae; genus Arachis; species Arachis ipaensis. The sequence goes on along the minus strand of NC_142440.1, from coordinate 157,338,073 downwards.
TTGAGTTACTTGGAATTAAAGTTAAATGTTAAGGTGTCAGTTAACAATTATCATAATTACAAAAGTTACCCATACTTTTAATTTTTATAATTTAAAAAATACCTCAATTTTAATTTTTCTAAAAACCCTAATCCCTTTTTTCTGAGACTCTCATTCCTTCTTTCTTCTCATGATAATTCGTCCATGTTTTCTTCTTCTTCCCAAATAAACTCCTCCTTATTTCCGTTCACTACTGCCTCTACCTTCCTCCTCGGCAGCAAGGTCTCGTCCTCTGACAACCAATTAGTTCGGCGAGGTATTCTCTGGCCTGGGAATGTGGGTTGGCTTACCGCAGATCCATGAACCTGAGTTTATCTTTAGCAACCGAATTTCGTGAAGATAATGCATGATATTCAGAAAAGTCTGAGCAATATCTTTATCTGAAAGATCTAAGGGTAACGCAAGTCATTGGTGTTTTGCTCTATGTAAAGATCCAGACACAGGATGATGATGACAAAAATATGGCGGAAGCGGCTCCTTTATTTTCGTCTTAGTCACCACAGACCCATGCGTAAGAGAGGAAGTGAGTTGCTACTGCTGTAGAAGAGATTTCAAAGCCGTTGGAGCTAGAGGTGGCAGATTTGACAAAAGAGGAAGTTGGTAATACTGCTTACAAGAAGAAGTAGTTTGAGATCGCGATTGAATATTATTGGAAGGCCATGGAGTTGGTTGGAGGAAGGAGGAGGAGAAAGGTAGAGGCGGAGAAGGAAAAGACGAGTCTCAAAAAAAGGGATTAGGGATTTAGGATTTTTAGAAAAATTGAAACGAGGGTGTTTTTAAAATTATAAAAATTAAAAGTATGGATAGCTTTTGTAAAGATGATAATTGCTAATTGACACCTTAACATTTAACCTTAACTCTAGAGAACTCAATTAACGGTTGATCATTTTTGTCAAAATTAAGTTTTTTTAGAAATTTTTTTGTCGATAACATCTTTCAGGTACTATTTTATTCGCGTTTGAATCTTTTGGGTACCGATTTGATATTTTCTTCTAGAAACAATTAATTTATTATGTCACATGACACTTAACGTGATATATCATCATTTGACTAACAAAAAGACGAATTTAACCTATATTTTTTTTTTCAAAAACTAATATGACTAATTTAATATTTTGGAGACTAATTTAAAAAATTAATAATTTTTTAAAGACAAATTTAACTATTAACTCATTATTATATTATGTTACAATAATAGATAGTATTCTAGTACCAAAAATCTCACATGACTTTTTAAATATTGCTCAAATTTTGGTGAGTCAATTTTAGTAGAAATAGACAATTAATTTTTCAGTGAACTAGAATTTGTCCATTTAATGTTAATAGACATACTTACATAAGTAATAAGATTTACGTGAACAATGTTGGTGCCTGATTCAATACTCTTAATATGTTTTGGAGTACTGAAACTCCATACGAAAAGTTGAAAAAAAGTGATTTATTATTTTTTATATTTTAAATTTATTGGGCCAAATTTGTATTTTGTTTTGTTTTGGTCAAATGTGGGACCATGGGCTGGCCCAATCGAGAAACAGAACCCGACCCGGATACACTCAAAAACCAAGACCCATTCATCTAGTTTCATCATTCTGCTGCCGTCGTTCCTCATGGTGAGAGAGAGCTCTTCGTTCTTCCTCCGTTCACCGCCGCAAAGGAGACTGTTTGCGCCGTTGACACCTCTTTCGCCGCCTCTAATGCATCTGACGCCACCAACGGAGGCACCCACCTTGGCCGAACGCAAATCTCTTCCTATCCTCCCTTACGCAACTGCTGTGGAATGACCTCCGGGATCCTGAGTCATCGTCGCATCACAGATCGGGCTCGAAATTTTTTTCCTAAGTTAGTGTGGGTTTTCCTAAAAAAGCTTATTGGCACAAAAAAATCTCTACTGTAATTAGCTTGAGAATCCCCTCTGCATTTCTCCCGCGAGCTCCATGGCAGCAGCGTGAATGGCATCCGGCGATGAAGATTTATCAGCAAGTTCCGGGCGTTCCAGATCTTCCAGATGATCATTGCTACAATTGTTATCTGGCCCAATCAATTTTGTTCATAACTAAAATTATTTGTAAATTATCAACAGATTTTCTTTGAATCAACGAGTTCTAATCTTTCAAACTGGTTATGGTTTGAAACTTTGAGAGGAAGAGAACTTGGTATACTAATCGATCGCAGTTGTCGGGACATTGTTGTCGCTGCCGTCGTAGTTTCAGGGATCGCCGGTGATTTGATGGCATGCTCGTTTTCGGGCGATGGAGTTTGTTGGTGGTTACGTTTGCCATCGTCATCGTTGCTGTTGTAAATTTTTTAATTTGTCGGAACTTTTTTTTTTTACCACAATGAATGTTGCAGAGCAGGAACACGGTGACGAAAAAGAAGGAGCGTATGGTGGAATAGACGCGGTGGACAGACGGCAACTTGGCAGCGCGGCGTTCCATCCAACAAATTATAACAGTAGTTAAAATGAAGTGAATGGGAATTTGCAAGGAATGAAAATGAATAGGAGGGTTAAAATGGGATTTTCATAAAGATTTTTTTTTTTTGGTAAAATTTTATGGAGTTTCAAAACTCCAAACAACAGAGGAGTATTGTAAGTTTTGCACTTTGCAGTTTATAAGTCAAAGAAAGAAGGGGGGAAGTGATTTGATACTCCAAAGTTGTTTGGAGTTTTAGTGCTCTTTAATTAAAAGTAAGAGAAAACATTTGTTTAGAGTTTTAGTGCTCCTTATTTAAAAAGAGAGAGAAGAATCATCATTTAATTACTAAGAAAAGAGAAAAGAATTAGCATTAAATTTTATTTGGGTTAAATTTTTTGTTTTAATTTAAATTTATTTTATTTTTAAATTGATATTAAATTATTATAAAATTATGATAAAACTAAAAATTTAAAAGAATTAAAAGGACATAATACTTTTATTATTCTAAAATTTTTTTATTTAAATAAACATATTCGTATTATTTTAAATTAATACGAATAAATTTATTTAAAATTTAAAAAATTTTAAATAAATATATTCATCTTATCTTAAATAAACATTTTCGTATTATTTTTTAAAGCGGTTAAACATGGTTTTTAAATATCTCAACAAAAGAGATAGATATATGTAATTTTTTAAATTAATAATACTAGAGTGTATATATAAGTACATAATATCTGAAAAATTTTATCTAAAAAATATAGTTAGAGATATTTTTTGCTTAAGATAATAAAAATAATACGAATAGAAAATGATAAAGATGTAACGTTGAACAAGACACCAGGTAGTAAACAAAGGTGATAGATTTGGTTAGAAGTGAAATTTAAGAAAGAGAACTATGCGGTAAAATAAATATAAAGGATTTTTTAATTTAAAACAGAAGAGGTAAAATAAATATAAAAAAAATAAAAATTTTAACTGCAAAAAATTAATTTAAAAATAAAAATATATAGAGTATTGATTTATTAAATAATTAAAAACTTTATACACAGTTGATTCACCAAACTATTAGAACATATTGTAAATATAATCGTATTAAAAATAATATGAGTATATTAATTTTTTAATTTATAATTAACAATTTTATATAGTTATTTTTTAAATTGAATAAATATAATTAATCATATGAATATAATAATATGAATACGTTTATTTTTATTAAATTAAATTAAGTTATTAATGAAATTATATTTATTTAACCTTTAATTTAAAAATTTTATAATTTAAAATTTTAAATTATGTTGAGTTTATGAAAATCTAAAACAAAATAAATCTTAAAAGATAAAAATAAAAAATTGTTATGGAAAATAATAATTTTTTATTTTATTTTAATAAAAAAATTAATACTAATAAAATACTAATTAAGAAAAAATGTTGCTTAATATGTAAAGATGGGAGATTAATATTTTATTATTATTTTATATTTTTATTTAAAAGTATAATTTTATGTTAGTGTTAATTTTTTAAATATTAACTTTTTTAAAAAATATAATTTGTTGGCATTAATTATTTGATGATGTTATCAATATATAATAAAAACTCTATTAATAAAATACATGTTAAAAAATTGTGCCAACATATATTACAATATTAATAATGTAAAACAGTTTCAAAACTCCAAACATGAGGGAAGTATTATAACATCCACCAACAATGTTTTAGGAAAGTATCTGTGTACCAAATTCTTTGTCCAATTCTTATTATTAATTTTTGTACGACTGAATGCTATGTATAATATTAAATTTTATTGTTTATGAGGGTCAGATTTAGAAAAAAGTATTTTATTTTACTTTTTTAATTTATTATATTTCTTAATTATTTTGTATAATAATAATATATTTTTTATTTTTATCAAAATTAATTTTTTTAAGGTACAAGTTATATAATTTTTTATATCTTTTATGAATGTAGTGGTACTTTTATTCATTTGGTTATTTAGTAATTGTTCTTATTTAAAATTATTTTTTTTATTTAATCTTACAGTGTAATTGTCTTTTGTCATAAATTATATTCACTAATTTGAATTTTAATTTTATGGATGCAAGAGTTTAATAAAAAGTAATGAATTCTATTTTAATAAAAGACGATTTGATCCACTTATATCTAATAACCAGCCTAATAAAATATGAGATGATCTAATTTTCTTTAGAGTAATTCGATTTTTTTTTTATCCAACGATTGTTTATAAAAAAAATTTATAGATCAATTCAAATTTCATTCTCACTTTCTTATATCAGCCAAATTCCACTAGTTTGAGTTAACAAGCTAAATTGATAGATTTGATTTATTTTGATTTTTTAAAGAAAAGAAAAACATAAGAAGAAATGCTAAATTCAAAAATCTAAGTTTAATAGTAAAAGTAATTAAAGAGTTCATATAGAATAAAAAATATATAAAGAAAACAAAAAGATATTTTTAATAGTAATTTTAAATCCTAATCCTAACAACTCTCGCATCGTCACAGGCTCCAGTCTCTTGTGTGAGTTGTGTCTTCACAGTTAAGAGTAATATTGATAAAAGAAATTTAAAAAGAACCTTTGCTACAGTCGCTATGTCCCACTCCAACCATTGCCGTCGAAGTACCTCATGAAATAGATACCACTCCTAGTAGTGGTCCCCTATCCACCAATCCAAAGAAGAGACCTACTCTGCGTTACTCGATGAAAAAAGCCCTTATCGTTATTAGTAATGGTTGTCCCTACTTTGGCAAAGACCCAGATTATGAATGCAATGACAATTATACTTTGCGGCCTCGGAAGAGAAAAAAATATTCATGGATAAAGAAAGGTGTCGAAGCACAAAATAAACATATTAAGGTTTAGTGAACCAAAAAAGACATTCTGTATTTTTACTCTTCTATTTTTTAATGCAACTTAGTCCATATTTCATTGTATTTTTTTTTGTTGTAAAATACAGCATAAGTTATTCATCAGTGAAGATACGAAGCTTGATTGGAGTCGTCTTTAGCTATATCACTCTCACATATCTCCTTATAGTTAAAGTATAAAAGTTAAGAAATCAATTAATTGAATAAAAAAAAAGATAACTACTCACATAAAGTTTTATGAAAAAAGTTATAAGAAACTTGTTTCTTAAACAATTTTGCATATCACGAAACTAGCAAATGCATTAAAGAAAATTTGAATTCCGAAAACTAGAGTCGGCTAAATCTGCAAACTTGTTTCTATAAGTGCACTTACAGGCAATTCCCTCTTGAGAGACCACAAACCTTGCTTGTCATCAAAATCTAAGGGCATTCTCTGAAAATTTGTCGAAATTCATCATATCAGCATTGAGTGGAAAAATAAAGAGAGTTGGTGAAATCCAATAAACATGAAGCTAGTAACTTTCTGGGGCCTTGACCAAAACTACTGTCAATATTTCTATTGCAGAAGAACTCAAAACAAAAAAACGAATGAGAAAGCTCGATCAGATCAGCAGCTGCCCCCATCCGATATTGAGTCCTGAAACTTCCACTGAAGAGCAATTACTGCCTTCCCATAAATAAATGATGGTTAGTAATATAAACAAAATAAAATTAGTATATATCTGGATATTCACATGTTCTTGTTGATATAATGAGGGAATAAAGATAAGAAATAGTTACAGATAGTAACATATAATCTATTCTCTTTTAGTTTAATTGCTCCACGGGCATCTTTTACCACTAAAAGAAACTAATTGGATCCCTGATTCCCTGTTGCTAAAATTCCGTCAAGTCACTATTTGGGTTGGTTTTTCAGCTCACACTGTGACCAAAAAAAAAAAAACGTTTTCCCCTCGTTTGAATGTATTCCCAAAAGGTTTTCCCCTCGTTCTTAAGTGGAGACCTTAATTTGGTTACGATTATAGACAACAAATATTCATACAAGGGACGTTTAGGCATATTTCAGGGTCCAGCTTCTGGCGGTTGACTCGTACTTCTTCCTGTCCGTCTTATACATGTGGGCGATTTCAGGGACCAAATTAAAGGGTCATCAAGGTTTGGGTGAATCAACAAGGAGCGAATTGCTTCCAACACCTAAGGACGTAGACAAACAAAGTAAACAATCTTTAGTAGCAGCTTAACACCTTCAATAAAGGAGCTATAGAATGGCTATGCTTAAATACAATATACATGAGCCAATTGTATCAGCCTATACTGTTATCTACTTCATAATCCCAAAATTATTATTATGAGACATACCTCGGAAATGGTCAGATCAGGTATCCACTGCATCAATGTGTCGAGACACATGCTTCCCTTGCTATTAATATTTGGGTGAAATATCTTTGTCCTGAATGCAACCTGTTCAATATTCACAAGTGTTTAAGAATAAAAATAGGCATAGCTATTAACAAGTCTCCTTCATAACATAGAATCTTAGAAGCTTCAAACTAGTAAGGGGTAACTATTCATTAATGAAACAGTAATTAATAACAAATATTGTAAATAAAAAAAATTTAAACTAATTAAGATAATTATAAATTAATTATGTTATTTACTTTTTGACTGGTCATCTCTTGGTTCCATATACTTTTTTTCTCCTTATTCCCAAATAATCTGAATTCTGAACAACATCCAAAACCCATTTTTTTTCTCTCTTTTTTCGGTCTCAAGACTCTCAGTTCTTGTGCGAACGATGCTCGAACTCGCAACCTCTTAATTGAGTATGGGGAGACTATGTCATTTGAGTTATAACTCATTGACATCTTTATTTACCTTTTACCAACGTTATTCTTTATGCATGCATGCATGTTATTGTATTATGTATGAAATTCTTATTATTTGTATTTATATGAACACTTTTTTCTATTATTTATTATTTTTATTTTTTGTTAATTATTTGTTTGACATTATATATTTTTATAATTGTGATTTTTTTGTATTATTTTTTATTATCTTTTATAATATGATTTATTAATCTTATTAGGTAAAGTAAATTAAATAAAAAATTAATCATAAATAATAATAATAATAAAAAATTATAACATATTAAAAAAGAGTACTAAAAGTACTAAAAATATATTATATAAAAATATATTAAAAAAGAATACTAAAAATATTAAAAAAAAAGTACTAAAAATATTAAAAATACATTTGACAATTAATTTTTTGATTTATTTCAATTACTATTAAGGTAAATATTTAATTTTTTTTATTAATCTTAATACCCACTAAAATTTATATTTTATTAATTTTAATTAAAAATATATTTTGTTAATTTTTATATGTTATTTTTATTTTAGTATATAAATATTAATTTTATTATAAAATTAATTAATAAAATTTATTTAAATATTTAAATTAAAATAATAAAATAATATAAAAAATTATTTAAATTGATATCTATTTTAATAATTAATGTGTGCTTATCCACGATTTTCCCCCAAGTCAGAGAGGTATGCTTCCTTGTGAAGAAACAATCATGGGTCCTCCAAGCACTCCATATAGTGGAGGTGTTTTTCGAGTCACTTTTCACTTCCCTCTGGATTATCCATCTAAGCCGCCAAAGGTTTGTAATTAAATCGAGTTCTAATTAATTATGTAAAATTCCTTCAATTCTATAGCGGTTCAGTCGGATATGAGAAATATTCGTTTGTTCTCTTTTCTGCCCAAGTTCAAGTGGCTATGATACACTAAAATTATACGAAAAAGTATTCGAAGAGTAATTTTTAATTAATTAATACTAATTAATTTTATGATTTAATATTTATAATCTAAAATTTATAGTTAAAATTTTATGATGATTTAGAATTTAAAATTTAAAATTTAAAATAAATAAAATAATTTAAAAGATTAGTTAATATTAATTAAAAAATTAGTTATTTAATAGTACTCAATATTATTTTACAGAATATAATATATATATATATATATATATATATATGCTTAATACACAAAAATATAATAATGATAAATAAAACTTAATTAATATTTCATAAAAACAATAATCTAAAATAAAATACTTACGTGTGTAGAATTGAGATAACACATTGTCATTAAGATGCTTCCAATGAAAGCAATTTAATTTTAGGACGAAAATCAAATTATTATTCTTCAAATCACTCTGATGAGCAAAAATAATATTTACGTATTTAAAATTAGTCATTAAATTAATAATTATATATTTTTTAGTTAAATAATTAATTATTAAATTAATTAAATTTATTATAGTAGAATAATTAAATTTATTATAATAAATTGATCAAAATTTATTATAGATAGTTAGTACTTAGTACCTAGGATCTAGGGAAATGGGAAGCACAAATGATTGTACTTGATCTTGATTATTCACTAACTAATGATCCAAGTAGTAATGCTAGCAGTACTCATCACTTATTAGGACATCATGTACAGTCAACAAATCAATCACATCCAACGGACCTTTAATTTGCATGCTCAATGGACCTCTCTGATCATCCAGATTCGGAATCTAATAATTGAGAGCAACTAAAACAATTGTTATAAGTAAGATTCTTTAAGAGTTAAAATTAGAAAATATTATATAATTTTAAAATAAAAATATGAAGTAATAAAAAGATATTATTCTTTATAATCTTAACTAATTTTTTAAAACAAAAATACTAATAATTTTATTCATGATTAAAAATTGAGATTTAATTTAATAAAGAATCAATTAATTAGTTTCAAAAAATATATTATCATTATTATTCATTAACTTTTTATTGAATTAATTTTTTTGTTTGTTTTTTAATATTAAATTAAATTTAACAAAATAAATAATTTTTAAGATAAATCCCAAAATAAAATTTTGTAATTTTTTATGGATATTGAGTATATATATATATATATATATATTACAGAATGAATTATTTGGACTTTTAATTTATAGATGTGAATTTCGAATCTATAAACGAGAATATTCTCGAAATTTACAAAAAAAAAAGAAGAAGTGAGTTATTAGACCAAAAAAAATAACTTTGGACAAAGGAAACAAATTAAAGTAATTTAGACAAATTTTTATTGTTGATAATCCCAATCTTAAATAATACTAACTATATTAATTCATATAGTTATATTCTGTTCAATAAAATAAAGATAAATAAAATTATTTTTTTGGTTAGAGAAATAATTGAGTGGTTAATAGTCCCCATCTAAAAAATTAGTATGCTTCACAACATGAACTATGGAGAATTCGAATACCAATCTAATCTCCTATATGTATTTTTTCAGAACCTCCTCTAAACCTCGGTCCTTCACTGCTTATCCGTATGGTTCTTACACTTTTGTCATTTCTCTATTTGCACGAGTAATAATAATTATATATCCTTTTATGGAGCTAATTAATAGTACCAAACAAAACAAGATACGACGACGACGAATTACGTAGGTTATATATATTTACTTGTTTGGAAAACTATTACTAAGCTTTTAGTACAAATTTCCTCCTTCATTATCTTGTTTTATTAATTATTATACCAGCGCAGATCTCATGAATGGTGAGAATTGTCAATCATGTTTCGTAATTTCTGCCGTGCATGCACATAATAATCATTAATAATTTACCCTAAAGTCTTTCAAAGGCATGATTTATTACGAATGGAAACAGTTGTACGAGTAGTTTCTTTTTTAATGTGTTTAGATATAATTTTTTATATTAATTATACAGAAGCATTCACCCCCTCGAAGTTGGTGATGAATGTAACTGAAAAACTAAAACATTATTAAGAAAACGACAGGCTCAACTCAATAAATATGTAGAACAAGACGATTGTATATGATAATCTCTTATTATTTTCTGTGTCTCACCAAGGCAATAAAATTAATTAATAAGCTATAGTCTAGGAATTGTTTATCCACGAAGTATAAACTAACCCATAGAAGAGAGGTGAGAAACTCAATATGTTTACCTCAAGCGTATTTTTGTTTGTAGTCACTAGCTTCAAAATTTATGGTATAGTAATCTTAATTTTCTTAGAGAAAGAAAATATATATACAAATAAAATTAGTTATGCTATTAGTATTTTTATGTCAGGAAACTAAATCTATTTTATAATAAATCTCTAAAAAAGACTAATAAAATTAAAAAATATTAAAGAATATATCGAATTCGAATTCTTTTTCGTGCACTTCATGAACCTTTTGGATAAGCTCGATTACCTTTGTTCAAAAAAGAACAATATATAAGTAAAAGAATTTATTGAACATTTTATCTAAAATTATATCATAAAATAATATTTATCTCTTAATAAGGTACATTCATCGATAATGGACCGGTCCTGCAATTTTTGCCTCACTTGCCAAATGAATAGATAAATGGATCATGACATCAAAAAATGAAGGCGGAAATATTATTTTTAACTTGTGATAATGATTTGTTTTTAAATCTTTTTAAGATTTTTCATTGTTAGAATTTTTTATTAAAGGCAAAATCTAAGAACTCCTTGACACCTCTCCTATATTGTTAGGCAAAACACATGCATTACACTTACACATTCAAGAGTAAATAAACGCACGTTATTCAACTACTTTCTATTTCCAAAGCGCGCTACTCACCATGCATTATGAACGACTTTTCTTCTTCTTCCTCCATGAAAACGAGTTTCTTGTCAAATGTGAAGATAATGGAACTTCAGAAATATACTCAAACGATTACAGAAATACACCCAAATGATTACAGAAATACACCCAAACGGTTACAAGAATTCACCCAAACGATTATAGAAATACACCCAAAGGATTACAGAAATACACCCAAAGGATTACAAAACTACACCCAAAGGATTTAAGAAATACACCCAAAATTCGTTGAAGTACACCTTATGCATAATTCAGAACTCTTTCTCTTTCTCCTCCTCATCTTCTGCTACTTCTTCTTCTTCAAAAACGATTTCAGAGCTCGATGTCAAAAAATAATGGAAATCGAGAATAACGAAGAAAGAAAACAGAGAGAAAAGCACATAAATGAAGAAGGAGAAAGAGAAGGCAAGAAACGAAAGAAAAGAAGAAGAAGAATAGGAAGAGGAAGAAGAACGTGCAGCAAGAAGAAGAAGAAGAAGGTGTAGTGAAAACGTGCAGTAACGGTTCGAAGCGCGTTAATATAAATGACTTGTATATATAAAAAAACGCTTATATGTGGAGAATTATTCATTGTAAAAGGGCTCTATTCTTAATTTGCATCCAATCCTTATCCATTGAATATACGATAAGATTAACATACCTGAAAATAATATTAAAAATAAGCACCAGAAACCACAAGTCTCAATAGAAAAAAAAAAGTTAAAATACAAGTGTAGCTATAATAAAGTCCAAAAAATCCATGTCACATAATTCATACCAAAAGCTAAAAATAATCAATAGAAATTAGTTAAAAAAATAATGTAATCACTGCTCAACATATATAAACTTTAATTTGTTCTTCCTCTTTTAATAATGTACCACTGCCCACCATATACAAAACAGAAAATTAAGCAGCACATTTAATAAAATATGATGTAAAGTTTGATGTTTATTTTTTTCTCCTTGAGGAAACAAAGTTGCTGAAATATGTAAATCAAGAAGACCAGAATAATAAAAAAATATAAAAAAAAAAAAAGGAAAAAAAGATGAGAGCTTGCATTAGAGAAAAAACAGAATTACAGACACAGTATGCGGATCAGCTCAGCTCAGATCAATATCCATGCCTACACAGTCCACTAACATTAATTTACTTGATTGGTAGACAAAAATTTTTTACCTGTGATTTTAATTTTTAAATGAGTTTTGAGACTAATAAAAATATTATAAGAAATTTACTTTTTAAGCTGAATTAGAAAGACAAAAATAAGTACCCCAGAAAGAGTGTTCATCAAAATTCAATTTCTTTTCCAAATTAGTTCGACATACAAGTAGTTTTGAGCCTGTACCAATAATTTCAAAGACTAATATGCCTGTCAGATTATTTAATAATTTCAATAGATGCATGAGCAAATTTTAAATGGACTCCAATTTATTACTATAAATAATTGACATGAACAATTATATCTATTAAAATATAAATTTATGTGAAGTGTCTATAATACATTTTTTTTTTTACTTTTATGTAATGTCAAGTTTTAGGGTGAAATTTAGTTATTTATAAGAGCAATTTTATACTTGAATAAGTATATGGAGCCAATGACTTAAGCGTATAATGTGTACAATGGAAGTTTAGGAAGTATTAGAGATATGACCATTAGTATTACATTGTCCTGTTAGGTTACGCTTTTGGGATGAGTGATTTCATGATATGGTATTAGAGTTCTAGATTCGAAAGGTTAAGAGTTTGATCCTTGGTGAATTCCAAAATCAGTTTAATTTTTTAGGATGAGTGATTTTATGACATGAGATGTTTATTATCTCTGGTATCCGGATGGTTATTCTGGATAGTATAGGTGCCCATTGTACACATTGTACACTTAGGTCATTAACTCCCTAACAATACTCAATTTATATGAACTAATTATACTCGTACAAAAATAATAGAACTGTTTTAGCTAATATGATGAGTCATACATAACAAACATAATATAGAGTTTTTAGTATTATCGAACAACAATAAACAATAAAAAATGCATTCTAAAAGACTATAAATGACTTTAATGATTACAATTTACATAAATTGCAGCTGTAAAAAACAAAATTGTAAGTAACAACCAAAATGACCAAAAGGAACGGCAATCTAAAACAAAACAAGAATTGATGGTTCCAATGAACTTAGAAGCAAAACAAATATTCAAACAAACTAGAGAAGTATTGGTGCATCTATATAACAGAGAAAAGGAAACAATTACAATAACACGAAATGAATAAATAAAAGAATGCAATGAAAGGAGAGGAACTTACAAATGAGAAGGAATTGTGAACGTTTATGGAAATGATGAGAAAGAGAGAAAAAGAATGTGTTGCGATATGGTGGAAGTGTAAGAAGCAGCAAAGGGGAATTTATAGGATTTAGGATTTGGTAACCGAGACAGGAAAAGTGTGCCTAGTAACACAAGTAGAAAAAGTAAGATTCTAATAAGAATGCTACCAATATAGTTAATCAATTAAAATGCCACTAAACAGAGTTAAAATTCGCCAAATTTAGTCATGAATATGCTAAAAATTCTTTAAGTTTAACAAACAGTATGTTTCAATAATAAAAAAATACTTGTCTCAACTGGTTGAACTTGTTTTTTTAATAGCAATTTGAAAACTATTGATAAAATTATTTGACCTATATTAAGCAACTAAACAAAACTAATGCAAACTAATATATTATAAAAATTCAGATTCTCAAAAGTAGAATACATATATATATATATCCAAGCTTTTAAAGTAAGGCAAGATACTCCTATTTGATATCAACCTTTGGTTTAGGAAAAAGAATAAACACGTGGTATGCAAAAATTGAAAAGGTAAAAAATGAAGGATTAGAAGTCAAATTAGATAAAACATAAAATGAATAGAATTCTGAATAAAAAAAAATAGAAAAATCAAACGGAAAAGAGCAATTACTTTACCAAAACTACCGATCAATTTACACAAATTAGATATGAGGAACAAATTCAAGAGCAATTAGGTATGACGAACAAATAAAAAACTCTGAATTATAGAATAGCTTAATAAGAAGCCAAATAAAAAAATATTAATTAGAGAATAGATTTGAGAATATGAATACTTACTTTAATACGTATTAGTAATAAGAAGCTTGAATACAAAAATTTTGAAATCTCAAGCATCAAAACAAAAATTAAATCAGATGAAAGAATAAAAAATTTTGAAAGAGAAAAAAAAATACCTAACAAAACGAAGTTGATTTTGGAGCAGAAAAATGATATGAGATCTTAAAATTGAAGAATACGCAAATAGAAACTAAGAAAAGGATTTTATTGTTATTATGTGTAACAAAATCAAGATAAAAATTTATTAATATTATTTACAAATTAATTATTTATATATTAAATTTATTTATTTTCTCAATCCTATTTAATTTGAAATAAATTTAAAAATTTATATTCATATCAAAACATTCTTTTTCTTATACATAATTCTAATATATAAAAAATTATTTTCTATAATTTTATATTGAACATTTTTAATTATCTTTAATTTTATTATTATTTTAAAATTATTAATTTTTATTTTAATTATACCATCTCATCATATTATACACTATTTTTTTTTTTCACATATATAACTATTATTATCTTGCCGTTACTATTATGTTGCCTTGTTTTATTCTCCTTTTTTGTTTTCTTCTTCTATTAACCCCGACCGCAATCAATTATCACCATATTATATTACCATTATCGCAACTCTCATTTTTGTTTATCACTTTGATTCATACATATCCATTGTGTTAACTTTTGAGTTGTTAAAAATTTGTTAAAAGAATTATTTTTTTGTTTGATTTAGATATCTAGTTGTAATTATTATAAAGATACTTATTTTACATATATAACGTAAGAGTAATGAACAAAATGCGAATAATTGACTTTACTCGATAAAACTATTCTTTTCTCAAGCCTTTGAAAATACTTTTTAAGTTTACTTTAGAAAATTAAATTGCTTTCATTAAAATTTCTGAACTTAAAACAAAACTCATTTACAACAATAATTCTTAAATACTTTAATACGTAAACTAATAGTACCAGAGATCCAATTGAATACACAAGCAAGGCAGAATAAGACAACTAGCACAGTCACAGAGAAAATACAACAAGCAAAACACATCCAAATGTAAATACGCAAATAATATGATGCATGTTTGTCCTAAGTAGGTCATGAGTTTACGCGTCGATTGTCTACCTGCAACTTGACGTTACTCGGGGCGAACCCGAATTTGGTTTTTTTACCGTGACAGTCAGGAACAAGTATCATCATAGGTATGTCAATGAGGATATCTTGGCATTATGGTAGAAACAGGCTATCAGTTAGACGAACATTCTTACATTAGCAATTTGGCACAAAGGCCCATTCAATTAAGCAATATGCTATCAGTTAGGCGGACATTCCCGCTTTAGCAACCTTAGGCTATCAGTCAGGCGAGCACTTCCGCATTAACACTTTTCATTCTCTTTCCCTTTATTATGTCTCCACATTACCAATTACATACACACCTTCGCATCACCTGCATAAAAAAAAATTATAAGATTTTACATTAATTAATTTATTAATACATTCGAAATTCATGTAAAATAAAACTCATAATATTAACACTATTTATAATTTAGCATTTTAATTAATGATAAATCTGAATTTAGTTGTGCAAGTACTATAAAGAAGAAATAAAAATAGATCAGAGACAATTGCCTAAATGAGTATACTACTACTAGGATTCTCATCACTTTACAGAGTAAAATAATGCTTTCAATTTTTTTGGTGACTAAATAATGCTTTCATTTAACTCTCAAGGTTAATTTTATAGTACATCCAAATTATATTAATCTCTCAGATTCCAAATCAAATAAAATAATACCAAAAAAAAAATGAACACAAACGCATCTAAAATTAGGCATAAATTAAGTAATAAGTCACAATTGTACCCAAACAAGAAAAAAAAAAGTAGCCTGTTACATAACTTAATAGTTTTCTATATCATGAAGACATGAACACAACTTCAGGGATTTCAGAGTTCTTATTTCGTACTCAATTTGAGGAAATGCTGAAACTCTCAATTGTGTGTATGTATTATTATTATAGCTTGAAGTGTTCTAATGCAGAGACACCATTAAGTCCTTTTGCATAATAGTGCGTAACAAACTCCTTCACTGTGATATCTTTGTACATTGCAGGATTTTCTTCTGTCACCAACTCCCTTATTGGTCCATATACTTTTGAAGTCTCAGGTTCAAGATGCTGTCTAAAAAGGCATGCAACCGAAACTCGCAGACCTATTTTTTGAGCCAATACTCTGTGCTTCGAGCACACAAACTCATTGTTTGTGATCAGCTGTTAAAAATGTCGACACATAATTCACATTACCATAAAGTAGTGTGTAAAACAATATTATTATTATTATGTCTACACAAAAAATCAGTTACTAAAATTAGTCACTCCTAATAAGTAATAACTAATAAAATTCATATCATGAACTAAAATTAACTGTTAATGTATAGTTCAGCTTATGAGTCTTTTAAGTTCTTGAAAATAAGTTCTTGAATGTGTAGGGTCTGTAATAAGTTATAATTTATAAAAACTTAAGTAGTTATAGCAGTTAGGTTGGCTTAGCTTTGCTTAGTACAAGTGTATATATATAACTCTGCAATGTAACTCTTTATACACTTACAAAAGGTCTGAATGACAATTCACTTTCTACAAAGATTAGCTCTCACTCTTTCATTTGATTTTTCTCTATCTCTTAAGGTTTACATTAACTAACTACTAGTATGTCGTTGGAACCACTAGCATGATGGAGTTCTGTACTGTTCTTTCTACAAATAGAAAGTAGAAAGTAGAAACCATATGTACCTGCAGATTGAAGGGAGTTGGAGAGGATGAAGAGGCCTTGGAGCCAATACACAAGAGAGTGTATCCCTCCAATTAACCGCAGGACTTGTGTACAAATCCATGTTGGTGTTGTAATACACCATCCTCGAAATATCACGTAAATAGAATTCTCTCTTCACCTCAGGATCCTGCTCATCCAAGCATTTCATCAAGCATTTCATCCAAAACACACTGGAATGTCATGGTTCACCACTTGAAAGAACCCCCACTACTCACAAGCATCTTTCACCTTCTCAATGATCTCAATCCGTGAGCTAACTTGTTCATGCATTGATCCCAAGTTAATGACTGGAATAGTAACATTGTTATTGGTAGCAGAGGAAGATGTGTTAAGATTTTCATGAATGAAGATCCTTGGAAGCTTAGACAAACCGGCATCAACAAGGCCCTTCACACCTGCTTTGGACTCATCAAGAAGCTTAAGCACCCTTTGCCTGTCATAACCAGATTCGTGTTCTACTTTACTTCCTTCTTCATTAGTAGCCACCATGTTATGATACAAATTGCTGGTTGATATTGTGTAATTTGGACGGCACATTGCGGTGTCCAAATACTCTTTAAGTGTTATGACTGTTATCCATAAAAACACATGGTCAGTTTCTTTTTCCTCTACTTACCTTATCTCTCTAAATGTGGTTCTCTGCTTCTCAACAAGTTTTCTTTTCATTTACCACTATTTTAAATTTACCAACAGCTTACATCACGTGAGAGGTGAGACTAATAACAACCTTGGACAGCATTAGCACGTGCGATATGCCAATATAAAAAAAATTGAGTATATACCCATTTTGGTCCTCAAAGAATTTTAGACTGGACACTTTAGTCTCCAACTAAAATTAATTACTCGATTGGTCCCTAACAATTAACTCTGTCAGTTACTTAAGTTCTTTATTCTGTTAATTTTAACGGAGGACAAAATAGTCCCTGACAACTCTAACAGGAGACAAAATGGCCCCTTATCTCCTCTATTCGGAAACGACACTGTTCTCTCCCAATTTTCATCATATCTTACATAACACTAACAGTCTAACACTGTAACTTCAAACTATACAATGAACACTCTATAAATTTAATGTTCACAAGAAAAAAAAATCTCAACTTGTTCGCAACCAATTCATACTCAGGAAATTAATGCCTATGTCTCTCAACTAGTTGTAGTCTTCAATGGATCCCATGAATCTAGACAGCAAGTCTGATTTGTTAAGACTTGTTATCATCGTTATCATCTCCCTCCTCCTCTGCCCTAACATCTTCATGACCACATTGTCCACCACTCCGATCGCTTCCTTCAGCTTCTTTTCCGAACCAATGTTCAGTAATCGCTTCAGTTTCCATATGAGCGGCAACAGGGACATTGCTCGTTGTAATAGCTTGGATGCAAGGTCGAAACTGTCTGCCAACTTGGACTCCGGGAAAGAAGAAATGAAGCACTCAGTGTCTATTTCAAATGAGAATTTGCATATGATGTCGAAGGAGAATCTTCTCATAATGTCCTAATGGGTGATGTTATCAAAGACGTGGAAGTGGATGCTTTTGGTGGGTGAAGTGCAGAGAAGGTAGATGTACAAGTCACAAAGATTTAGGAAGTGTGCGGTCCATGACATGTTGAGGTAGGTGCGACACGTGTGACAATTACACGATGGCTTAATTTTGGAGTTAAAGAGGAGGAAGGAAACGATGGAAAAGAAGACTGTGAAGGTGAAGAAGGAGAGTATGAATGTTAGGATTATGCGAGATATGATAAAAATTGGGGAAGAACAGTGTCGTTTTCAAATAAAGGGGTCAGAGATCATTTTGTCCCTTGTTAGAGTTGTCAGGGATCATTTTGTCCCATGTTAAAGTTTTCAGGGACCATTTTGTTTTCCGTTAGAGTTGACGGAGCCAAGGACCTAAGTGACTGACGGAATTAATTGGTAGGGACCAATCGAGTAATTAATTTTAGTTAAAGACTAAAATGTCTGGTTTAAAATTCTTTGAGGACCAAAATGGTATATACTCAAAAAAATTTGTTACTTGATGAAGAGACCAGAGAGAGAGAAAGGTCAATCTTATAACACTCATCATTGTCACAGTGTCACAACCACAATGAATGTCGCCGGGGCCGGAAATCCCGCAATCACCGACCGCTTGAGACAATTGGAGGTTTTTGATGAATCCAGAGCCGGAGTCAAAGGGCTCGTTGACTCCGGCATCACCAAACTCCCACAAATCTTCATTCGCCCCCCGGAAGAGCTTACCGCCGGAGACCCGTCTCCGGGAGAACCAAAACCGACCCAGTTCAGGATCCCAGTCATCGACCTCAAGGATATCTCCGGAGACCGCGCCGGTGTAATGGCCGGCGTAAGACATGCGGCGGAGACGGTGGGGTTTTTTTAGGTGGTGAATCACGGGATCCCTGTGAAGCTTCTGGAAGAGACGCTGACAGCGGCGCGTGAGTTTCACGAGCTGGCACAGGAGGTGAAAAGAGAGTACTACACAAGGGAGATGATGAAGAAAGTGAAGTATGTTAGCAACTTTGATTTGTATCAATCAAAGTATGCTAATTGGAGAGACACACTGTTCTGTGTTATGGACCCTGAACCCCTTGATCCTCAAGAACTGCCTCACCCATGCAGGTAGGTAATTAGTAATTAATTCACTCAAAAGTTGGTAAACTAACTTTTTTTTTTGTTTCCATGGTTATAAACTAACTTTTACTTAGTTAACCTTAAGAAATTTAATATTTAAATTTATAATTTAAAATTTATAAATAAAATGATTTAAAAACGTTAATTAGCTGATGTTGGTTAAAAAAATTAGTTACGTAACATTAATCTTAGTTCAGAGTACATAACTACCTAGTTTAATTTGCAGGGAAGTGACAATGGAATATTCAAGGCAAGTGAAGGGTTTGGGGAAGGTGTTATTTGAATTGCTTTCAGAAGCACTTGGACTTAAGCCTGAGCATCTTGCAAGCTTCGATTGTGCAAAAGGGCACTCAATTTTGTACCATTTTATCCACCATGTCCTGAGCCAGAACTCACCATGGGAACTACCAGACACTCTGATCCCGATTTTCTAACTCTTCTGCTTCAAGATCACATTGGTGGCCTCCAAGTTTTGACCCAAAATGGTTGGATTGATGTGCCTCCTCTTCATGGAGCTATAGTAGTCAACATTGGAGATTTGCTACAAGTAAGTCCAATTCTTTTAAATTGAGTTGAAAATGCATGATTAGACTAGTACTACTAGATTTTAATTTATATGTTTCTATAATATGATACATACTACAGCTAATGTCCAACGACAAATTCAAGAGTGTGGAGCACCGTGTACTTGCAAATCATGTAGGGCCAAGAGTATCAGTGGCATGCTTTTTCACTCTTCATCTTCACCAAACGAGAAGAATGTATGGCCCCATCAAGGAACTCTTGTCCGAGGATAACCCTCCAGTGTATAGGGATACATCACTCAAAGACTTCATTGCTTACTATGATAGCAAGGGCCTGCGCGACCATGGCAATTCAGCTCTTTCCCATTTTAAGTTAATGGGTTAATTATGGCATGGAATCCCACTTAGATCAATACTTCATACTCATAAATAGCTCCTAACTTGGGACATAAATAAAATTATGTATGTTAAATTTTGACATACAAAGGAGAATTTGGGTCATATTTAGTTGAAAGATGAGTTGTCGTGGCTAAAATTATGAAATTTTACTACCACTAGAATAATGACTATTCACTATTTTGAGTAATTTCTTTTTTTTTTTTTTTTTTTTTTTTTTGATGTTTGAGAAAATGATGAATTTAACAAGGATATCAATACTAAAAAACGCTCATTTTAAGAAGGATATGAAAGTAACTGAAGAAAAGTACGTACTATATCACTAAGAAATAGAGTGGGCATAACTAGATAGAAATAAATCATATCTTTATTGAAGTCAATTTAATTTTGACAAAATTAATTTTAAAATAAAAATATATTTTGGTCTTCAAAATATTATATTAATTTTACAAAATATATATATAGAAAGATGTGTTTGGAAAAAAATTCCTAAAATCAAATTTTAATGCATATTTTTGTAAAGATGCTTAATAAAATGAGACATTTATATCTTTTAAATTTAAGGTTAATTTTATGGGATTTTTTTATTAGTGTCTAATTTTTGTTTTTAAAATTTTTTAATTTTTATATTTTTAAATTTAAAATTAATTATTTAACCTATTTTAACAATTAGACATCTTTTAAACCCCATAACAAACCCTTAAATTTAATGATTTTCTTTTTTACATGACCAAACAAAATGGTTAATTTTATGACATTGAAATTATTTTAGAAGTCCAAAATATCATCTCTTCTCAAAAGCTATTTTGTCAGAAAATAAAATCTTTTAAGATTAGAAGCATTTTGCACTCTCCAACAATGTCTGTCGCCGGCACCGGCGGAGTTTCAACATCTTACAATCGTCTCCAGCAACTGAAGTCCTTCGATGAATCCAAAGCTGGCGTCAAGGGCCTCGTTGACTCCGGCATCACCAAACTCCCACAAATCTTCATCCGCCCTCCGGAAGAACTCGCCGTCGACAACCAGACTCCGTCCCAGTTCACGATTCCAGTCATCGACCTCAAGGGTGTCTCCGGAGACCGTTCCAAAGTGGTTGCCGCCGTCCGAGAGGCGGCGGAGACGGTGGGGCTGTTCCAAGTGGTGAATCATGGGGTGCCATTGAAGGTGCTGGAAGAAACGCTGACTGCGGCGCGTGAGTTCCACGAGTTGCTACAGGATGTGAAGGGAGAGTATTACACGAGGGATAAGATGAAGAAGATGAAGTATGGTAGCAACTTTGATTTGTATCGAACGAGGTATGCTAATTGGAGAGACACACTGTTGTGTGTTATGGGTCCTGATCCTCTTCATCCTCAGGAATTGCCTTTGGTTTGTAGGTTCGTAATATAACTTTGATATTCAGAATAACATTTTGCAATTAATTTATCAAGATTATGTATTTACTTATGGAAACTATTTTTATTCTCGATACTCGAATTGCGTATACTTGACTAGAAGATTATAATGTCTTGCTACCTTGGCTATAGCGACACTTTGGTCGGATGGGCTCTTATATGCAGCCATAGTTAATTATCAAATGACATCTCACTAAGTTGAGTTGGTTGACTGGAAAGCTCACCAGTCGGGTTCGAATTACGCATTGTGTATGCTGCTACTCATTAGCCAATAATAGATCAGAGTTCTGATTCACAACGGATTAGTTTTTGGTCTGCCAAGCACAGAGATATTGTAAGGAACCAAGGGAGGATATAAGTAGAAAGTTGTGGGTAGGGCTGGAAGTGAGCCGAGCTTAGCCGAGCTAGGCCAAGCTCAAGCTCGGCTCACGAAAATTGAGCTTGGCTCACGGCTCGACTCATTAACAATCGAGCTTATTTTTTAAGCTCAAGCTCGGCTCACCAAAAGCTCACGAGCTGGCTCGAGCTCACGAGCTGGCTCAAATAAGAGAAACATAGATACATAATTTATAATTTTATATCAATAAATTATAACTTATATATTTTTAAAAATATTTGAAAAGATCAATTTTGTATATTGTTTATCTATCAATAAATTATAAATTTTTTATTTATGTCCTATATTAAAATTATATGTAAAAAATAAATATAAATATTAAATAATTAAGATTGTTATAATATATATATAATCGAGCTAGCTCACGAGCTAATGAGCTGAGCTTATCCAAGCTCAAGCTCGACTCATTTAATTTATGAGCTCAATTTCAGGCTCAAGCTTGGCTCACAAGCTCACGAGCTTAGCTTATGGAGCTGTTAACGAGTCGAGCTCGAGCTGGCTCATGAGCTGGCTTGACTCACTTCCAGCCCTAGTTGTGGGATGTGAACTAATATGATTTAGGAAAATGTGATTTGATTTAGAGGGAACCAAAATTTTGGGTACTTATGCTGTATAGTTTAGCCATGAAATAAAACTGATTTGCAGGGATGCAATAATGGAGTACTCAAGGCAGATAAAGGTATTGGGGAGCCTTTTATTTGGATTGTTATCAGAAGCACTTGGACTGAACCCTGAATATCTTGAAAGCATAGATTGTGCAAAAGGGCATTCAATTCTGTGTCACTATTATCCACCATGTCCTCAGCCTGAACTCACTCTTGGCACTACCAAACACTCAGATCCTGGCTTTCTCACAATTCTGCCTCCAAGATCACATTGGTGGCCTACAAGTTTTGTGGCAAAATCAGTGGATCAATGTTCCCCCTGTTCATGCTGCTTTGGTAGTTAACATTGGAGATATGCTACAAGTGAGTCCAATATTTTTCTAATCTATTAAAATCTTTCAGTTTTTATAGAGACATGATATTTCATTTCAACCCTATATTTGATCATTTTAAATCTCAATTGTTTGTTCTCTATATGACGCGTGAATCTTTCGTGGAATCAGCCATCGATACTGTTATTAAGTTAAGCCGCCTACATTACACCTTTTTGACAGGATGTTTATGCACTGGACTACCGTTTATGGCATGTGAATCCTTTCCAATAGACGCATAATTTATAATGTAACTAGAGCAAAATCATATATCCTGTAATAATCTTAATTTATGGTACCATTTGCAGTTGATATCTAATGAAAATTTCAAAAGCGTGGAGCATCGTGTTGTGGCAAACCATAGAGGACCTAGAGTATCAGTTGCATCTTGCATGCTTCTTCACTCTTGATAACTACCCATCACAAAGAATATATGGTTCCATCAAGGAGTTACTTTCACAAGATAACCCCCCTCTCTATAGGGATACATCATTACAAGATTTTAATGCTTATTACTATAACAAGGGACTTGGTGGCAATTCTGCTCTTTATCATTTTTTGTTGCAAAGATAAAATATGATATCACAAAATATGGTTTTAGAGAACATAATATAGGGCTCAAACACTTGCTGTATCAACATATCATATTCACATTTCTAAGGCTACTTAGAGATTAATGTATGTGGTCCAGAGTAGTATACTTGTTAGAAATAGCAATGTTCATCACTCATGATCACTCTACAGTCTCCATCAACAATAATCTATGCTCCCATAATCCTTCTCTCTTTATGGGGAAACATTATTGCAGGATTACAGAGCATACTTTTATGACAAAGCACTTGATGGAAATTCAGCTCTTTACCATTTTAAGTTACACGGATAGATATTAAGCATTATGCACCTGCATCTGAATGATATTAAGCACTGGTCTTGTTTTCATTATATTATAGTTATACTATATATATATTATGGTGCGATATGTGGTGGCCACAAATTTGCTGTGGCTATGATGCCTATGCTAGTTGCTACAATTATTTCTTTACACGTAAACAAAAAGGGATTTTTTTCCCTTCATTTTCTCACTGTTACACCCTCAACCTCAACCGTTCAACCATAGTTACCCGCAACACTTCTTTTGTTTTTTTTTCTGGACAAGGCCTTGGCCAAACCCGACCCAGACTAGAAACCAATCGTAACCTGAACACCCCGACCCGGAATCCAAACGGTAACCCCTCCAATACTATAACACATTTTGATCTCTAGCTCCCTCTTAACGGATCTTCATGCGGGAGCAGACCATTGGTGGTGCATCCATGGTGACTTGACTCCCTCCCGCCGACGTGGTTCAATTCATTCCTGTGTGTGCTATGTCGCTGCTGTTACCATTGAAGTCCTCGGTCCTCTGTTGCGGTCCTTGTCCTTGTCGAATGTTTTCGTAGAGAACTTAACCACACTAAAGAACACTCCATTTGTCACCATCTGATTGAAGAGTCAACTCATAGTCACCGTTAGCCACCATAGCCACGGGCACCAGAGACGCAGCCATTATATGTATATTTTAAAAAAAATGTTTCCTGAATAAGCATATATATTATTACCATAATGCTATTGATTGATATTAATAGATCATAAGTTTGAGCGTGGCTTTCTAAAGCTGCAAACATACGCTCTGCCTCTGTTTTTACGACATCAATTAATATTGATTTTTGAAAATAAAACTATAATAGCTCCAAAAATGTTGAAATGGAAAATCAAATACTTCTAGACAATACCAAAATAATAATAATAATAATAATAATAAACAAAAAATTTCCAGACAAAACCATATTTGGGCCACTATAAAGTTTTGTTTTTGGAGATTGGACCTTTCAATCTTAAATAAAACTGGGTTAGACTTGGATCATGTCAGATGACAGTCTGGTTTTTGTGTTAAGAAACAAAAATCAGTTTTATAAATCTAATTGTGTTAGCTGGGTTTATTTTAATGTGTTGGGTAAAGACCAAGATGTAAATGGAAGTAGTATATTTTTAAGTTTCTAACACTGATAAAGTCCAAAAAAAAAAAAGTTTCCAGCAATCAGCAACATATCATAGTTACATTTGAGTTTATAAACACTGATAAGCAGCGGAGTCCTAGACCAAGTGTTGATGATATTGCC
The DNA here is from genome assembly GCF_059453495.1 of Arachis ipaensis. Classification (NCBI taxonomy): domain Eukaryota; kingdom Viridiplantae; phylum Streptophyta; class Magnoliopsida; order Fabales; family Fabaceae; genus Arachis; species Arachis ipaensis. Next base: position 157,312,632 of record NC_142440.1, on the reverse strand, counting down.
TCTTAATCAAGCTACACCAAATTCAACTTCCAGCTGAGACTGGGACTGATAACATTTGAGTTTATAAACTTTTATATTTGTCTTGCAGGAATTGGTATTGATATTTTACTGGGAATAAGTAAAAACGGCTTACATTTTAGTTGTATTTGATGATACATCAGTAACAGTTACAGATATTTTTTTTACAAAATGGATGGCATTTTTAATACTTATAAATCCAATCTAATGAGTTATGGACCACTGATCGAATAACACGTATGTCATTTCTTGACCCAAAAAAAAGCAAGAATAACAGGTGATTTAACTAAGCCATAAAAACTTTATTGAAATAGAGCACATATAAGAGAATATGAGTAATAATTATTAATGATTATATTTCTAAGTTTCTCGAGTTAGATATCGAGTGAATAGATCCCATTATAGGTATGCTTGGTTTAATATTTGTTTTATATTAGAATTATTTCTTTTGAGAATTAATAAGGATCAAATTTTAAAGTTGTTTAATTTAAAAACTTAAATAATATATCTTAAAATTATTTATTCTAAAAACATAAGGAGAACATTGAATTTGTCCTCTCTGTGTTAGAACTAACGTGGTCAATAAGAAGTGTATATCAGTACATGTAATGGTCAATTATACGGTAAACAGATTAATCTATAGAAAAATAAAGATATTTCGTAAATGTAGATTCAGCTTGACACATAATTTCTGTGATAATTGAGATTCATGATTGTTGTCAATGAGAAACAAAAATATCACAGTTAGCCAGATATAGGCGTGGAATGGCTCAACTAGTGAGCCGCACTGTGCACGAGGCCATAGAATATCCGTTACGTGAATACTATGAGGTAGGAATAACTGTTGCTTATGGGCCTGGTTGAATATGAGTTTGGACTTTGGAAAAAAGGGATCTTGTTTATTTTCTTTTATTAACGTTCGTCTGTTTGTGGACCCGTAATATATTTTTTTTCATTGACCATAGGAATAATGCGAACGATTTTAATTTGTTGTATTATAACTTACCAGAATAATGTGAAGCCGGACAAATAATAATGATAATAGCTCTCGACCGTTTGCACCTATTCTTTTCGTACAAGTGAACTTCCAACTTCAACCAGCAATCATAAATACCACCGACGACCCTGCGGAACAGTCCAAGAGGATCACTCAGTCCTGGAAGAGCAAGGCCTGTTACAGAAGAATGTTAAAAAAATCAGAACAAAAGCAGAAGGATTTACGGGAGACCAAATCCTTGTGCCAAGAGATGAGGAGTGGATGCATGAACAACATGGCCAAAAAGAAACACAATGGAAAGGGAGATCTTTCGCTCAAATAGTAAGAGAGGGCCCAAGAAAGAAATTTCTGGAGGAAGACCTAATAGAGAAGGATGCAGAAGATGAAGAAATGATCAAAGAAACTAATGAAAACGCATACAATCAGAACACAGATGTCAGAGTAGAAAAAATTGAAAATGGGCTTTTCAATATTGTCATTGATAAAGTCAGTGAAAGAAGATTATGGAAGATTTGGTGGAATACTCTCATAGTAAAATTACTAGGAAAGAAAGTGGGGTATGCTGCAATGAAACGAAGACTAGAAGCTACGTGGAGTAAAAAAGGGGGTATTGAAGTGATTGACTTGGGAGAAGAGTACTATATATCTTGTTAAGCTGTATGCAAGTGAGGACTTCGACCATGCATTACTAGAGGGCCTTGGAAGGTCTATGACCATTATCTTACCGTGAGATTATGGGAACCTAACTTTAACCCCCAACTAGCAACAATTGACAAAGTGACGGCATGGATAAGGCTACCTAGACTTCCGATTGAACTATATGATAGAAGCATTTTAAGACAAATTGAAAACCTTGTTAGAAGGACGGTAAAGGTAGATAACAACACAGCTAAATTGTGCAGGAAAAATTTGCTACTTGCTAGACTCTGTGTAGAAGTGGATTTGACAAAGCCTCTTCTAGGAAGATATCTCATTAATGGGAGGGAATATAGAGTGGAATATGAAGGCATCTATCAAATATGTTTCAGCTGCGGGAAGGTGGACCATGATAAAAAAAATTGTCCAAATAAAAAGGAATTAACCAATGAAAATGGGGCTCAAAGCAATACTAATAAGGGAGTAAGTAATGAAATGCCTGAAGAAATGAATCAAGAAAATCGCCAGGGAGAAGGAAGCAAAAAAAAAGGAGGATACTGCAAAGGAGAAGCAAATTGCAACAGATGCACATGATAGGTTTGGGGAATGGATGGTGGTCCAAAAGCCCAAAAGGGAAAAGAAGATCCTAAAGGATGGTGTTAACCAAAATGAAGCAGAGACGAGTAAAGCAAGGGGACAAGAAATAGAATCAAATAACAGATCAAGATTCATTGTTCTACAAATAGAGGAAACATCATATGAAGAACTAGAGCAACAAAAGGAAAAAGACAGCAACAACAACAAAGAAAAGGAGACCATTGGTAAAAGTAGAGGCAAAGAAAGAGCAAAAAATGATTCATCTAAAGGAGCAAGAACCATAACAGCAAATAAAAAAGGAAAAGAGGTGGTGACAGACAACACAAATTCAAACCAAAATCAAAGCATACCAACACCAACAGAACCAAGAGCAAGGATCCTAACAAAAAGCACCAAAGATACAACAACCATAGAAGAACCTCAACAAATCAAAAAATGAAAAGGAGAATGCCACTATGAGAAAAATTGGATGGTGGAAGAAAATACAGCTCTTACCATCATGGAGGAATGCATTGAATCCTCAATTCAAGACCCACACAACAAGGGCAGACCACCTGACTTTATGCCAAGTGAAATGGAGACAGAAGAGGGAGGCATGGACCCTGTGCAGAAGCTTGTGGAAGGAATAGACTTCACGACACCACAAATCAGTGCCACAAATGACACTGATATGAATATGGACTAAGCTTTTTTCTCGGTTCTGCTTGGCTGAGTTTTTTTATGGTTTATTTTGGTTGTTGGTTTTTTCATTTTCCTTTTTTGTTTAATGAATTGCTTAATTTGAAATGTCAGGGGAGCAGCAGGTAATGCTTTCAGGAGAAACTTTCAAGAACATGTATAGACATCATAGGCCAGACTTAATTGTTCTGCTTGAGACTAAATGCAGTGGAAGTACTACTACTACAGTTATACAACAACTTGGCTTCAAATATCACATCGTAGAAGAAGCACAAGGATTTGTGGGAAGCATATGAGTCTGCTAGAATAGGGATGACCTTTATATCAATGCCATAGAGAACCATGACCAATATATACATGTCAAAGTTCAAGAGCCCAATGTCAGAGAATAGTATTTTACGGCCGTCTATGCCAGCCCTCATAGTCAGATTAGGAGAAATGTATGGATAAAGCTTAGGAATATTGCAAACTCAATGGAAGGGGATTGGCTCATAGCAGGAGACTTCAATGAAATAAAGGACACTACTGAAAAAAAAGGAGGGTCAGCAACGGGCAGAAGTACCTGTAATTTATTTGTCAATTGGATTAATAGTTGTGGACTTATTGATCTAGGTTTCGTGGGATCTAGATACACTTGGCGAGGACCTAAGTGGGAGGGACTGGATAGAGTTTTCAAGAGGCTCGACAGAACTCTATCTAACTCATCTTGGAGAACTAGATTTAGCGAAGCCAAAGTTGAGATCCTTGCTAGAACTAATTCGGATCACCATCCTCTTCTTATTAAGATGGCCAACGACCTCAATAGTAGGAGAGATAGACCATTCAGATTTGAGGCTATGTGGGCATCTCACCCAGATTTCAGGCAATGCTTGGAAGATAGTTGGGTGAACAATAATCCACTCTTGAACACTCTTGATAATATGAGAAACGATCTGACTGAGTGGAATAAGAACTGCTTTGAAAATATTTTTAGAATAAAGAGAAGAATCTTAAACCGGATTGCGGGGATTCAGAGAAGTGCAGATTATGGAAAGAATCCTTATCTTGATGAACTTGAACAGAAACTCAATAAGGATTTGAACGGGATTTTAGACAAAGAGAAAATCTTTTGGCTCCAAAAATCTAGAGAAAAATGGATTGTGGAGGGAGATAGGAATACTAAGTTCTACCATACTAAAACCATTATTAGAAGGGGAAAGAACAGAATCCTAAAACTTAAAGACAACAACGGAAGATGGATTGAAGAAAAGGAAGAACTAAGAAATCATGTCATTAATCATTTTAAAGATTTCTACCAAGATGAGGTAATGACTGTTCCCTTTAATCTATTACAATTTTCTCTGCCTAACTTTAGCCTTTTTGAATGCAGGAATCTGAGCAAAATTCTAGATGAGGCGGAGATTAGGAAAGCGCTTTTTAGCATAAGATCGCTAAGAGTCCCAGGAAGTGATGGGTTTCCAGCGCTGTTATAAAAGAATAATGAGGACTTAATGAAGGGAAAGGTTTGCGACTTTATCACTATGTGTTGGAAGGAGCCAGATATCATCAAACATGCCAACATAACCCTGATTGCACTCATTCCAAAGCTGAACAGTCCTGATACTATTAACCAATTCAGACCTATTGCCCTATGTAATGTGAGCTACAAGATTATGGCCAAGATCATAACGAAAAGAATCAAGCCCCTCTTAAATGACCGGATTTCAATCCATCAGTCAAGCTTCATCCCAGGAAGGAAGATACAAGACAACATCCTTATAGCTAAGGAAATTATGCATTCTATGAGAAAGATGAAAGGAGAAAAGTAATTCATGGCCATCAAAGTTGACTTTGAGAAGGCTTATGACAGGTTTAATTGGAATTTCATCAAGTAAAGACTCAACGAATTTAAAATGCCAGAGAAGATGACTGATATTATCATGCAATGTGTCACCACGGTTACCTACAATGTCCTTTGGAATGGAAGTAAAACAGTGGAGTTGTCCTAAAAGAGGAATTAGGCAAGGGGATCCTATTTTTCCCTATCTTTTTGTGATCTGCATGGACAAGCTATCACATCTCATAGAAGAACATGTCCAGCAGGGAGAATGGAATTCGATAAGGGTGGGAAGACAAGGGCCTAAGATCTCTCATCTAATGTTCGCATACGATTTACTTTTATTTGCAAAAGCTACCCAAGAACAAATGCACAAGATCAACTACATCATGGAGATTTTTTGCAAAGCGTCAGGCTTAAAGATTAACAATAACAAAACCTCTATAGTCTTTTCCAAGGGAACAACACTACCATCTAGGAGAAAAATTGGAAGCATTACTGGCTTTAGAGAAGAAAGAGAGCTTGGCAAATACCTAGGAGCTATTGTTACAAATAGTAAGAGCAAAAAAGAGAAGTTCAAGGTCATGGAAAGAGTTAGCAGCAAACTCAAGGGGTGAAAAAGTAAATGCCTTTCTTTAGCGGGGCGAATAACTTTAGCACAGTCTGTGCTTAGTCCAATGCTATACTACCAAATGCAACATGAGAGAGTTTCAAAGGGTATTTGCAACAGTGTTAAAAAAATGCAACGCAGCTTTATTTGGGGTGATGTTTCGGAGCATAGAAGAATGCACCTCGTTAATTGGAAAACCCTCTGCCTTCTTAAGCATGAGGGTGGGCTGGCATTCAGAAAGCTGTCAGTTATGAATGACTCGTTTCTCCTCAAAATTATCTGGTACATTAAGGAGAGAACAGACCTCTTATGGGTTAAAGTATTGCTGCACAAATATTGCGAAGGAAGACATATAGATGATAGTATACAGGCTAGAAAGGGGGATTCTGATTTGTGGAAGGAACTCTTAAAATTGTGGCCAACCCTTCAAGCGAACACAACACAACATATTGGTAATGGACTGACAACAAATTTTTGGAATGATAATTGGGTGGAAGGGGAAGGAGTGTTGCGCCAGTTAGCCCTGGAGCCAGATATAGATATTAATAGTCTTATTTGGCAGTGGACAGATAATAGAGGAGGATGGAATACTGATAAACTCAGAAGAAACCTATCGGAGAGCACTGTTCAGAAAATCACAACTATGCTACCTCCTGCTCAGGACAGAGAAGATGATAGAGGAAGTTGGAAACACACTGTAGATGGTGATTTTTCAGTGGCATCAATATATAAGGCGCTGAACAATTGGACTAAGTCAACCAGGAACATGTGGATGCATCTGTGGGATTGGAAGGGTCACCAAAGAGTAAAAATATTTTTCTGAATTGCAATGCATGGAAGACACTAACAAACCAGAGGAGGGCGATAATTTTTGGAGGAAATGGAGACTGCAACCATTGTCAAGGAACTCCAGAGGAGCTGATACATGTCTTGAGGAATTGTCCGAAGGCCTCTACAATTTGGGTAAACCTTCTTAACACTAGTGAAATTTCTAGATTTTTTGCACTTAATTGGAGGGAATGGGTGGAGAAAAACTTAAAAAATTAATTCAGGCAAGTCCAAGGAATGGAATGGAAAGACATATTCATCACTACTTGTTGGTGATTATGGTACTAGAGAAATAGAAAAATTCATGATGATAATTACAGAAGACCAAACAAGCCACATATAGAGATCATCAAACAAGCAGCAGAATTCAAACAAGCAATGGAGAAAGCTTACCTGAAGGGGCAATCGAATAAGTGAAGAGAGGCACACATTCGGTGGGAACCACCTTCGATGGGCTGGGCAAAAATTAACACTGATGGGACTCAACAAGGACTCAACGACAGGGCAGGATGTGGCGGTCTCATTCGAAATGATGAGAAGAAGTGGGTGGCGGGCTTTACTCACAACATTAGGTGCGGAACAACTTTCAAGGCCGAACTATGGGGGATCGTCCAAGGCCTGAACCTAGCCTGGGAGTTGGGGTTGAAGCAAGTGATTCTGGAGAGTGACTCTAATGCTGTCATTAACCTAGTAAATGGAGAGAAATGTCATGAAAAATATCCCAACTCTCTAGTAAGAAAAATTTTTGAGATGAAAAGAAGAAAGTGGAGAGGTTTTTTTGTACATACATATATAAGGTAATAGGAGTGCTGATTGCCTGGTAAAAATGAGTATACAGTTGGAGGAGGATTTTTTGTTTTGGAATAATCCTGCTGATTTAGTTACTACCCTCTTGGAGGATGTTAGAGGGACTACCTTACTCCACCTTATTTGTAATTAGTTTTCTCTTTTTTGGACTTTAGTCCCGTTTCAATACCAAAAAAAAAATTTGAAGCCGGACAATAATAATAATAATAATAATAATAATAATAATAATAATAATGTGAATCCTAACCATATTATATATATATATATATATTAATATATATATATATATATACTAAAACTGAGTTTTTTCCTATCTAATGGAAGTGAAGTGTCAATTTCTCATAAATTCATTTTTCCGCCAAAATAAATGCACTATTTTCTCTTCTAAATTTATTTTATAAAAATATCTTTATTATAATTATACTATAATTAGCATTTAAGTAATAATGCATAATTATACTAATTTAGGAAAATATCTTTATTATAGTTATATAAAATTAATATTTAATACATTATTAAACTACTTATTAATTATCAATCAAAAATATTTTTAATAATAATAATAATATGATATGATAATTATATGATAATGGCACCAGTTATTAATAACCAACTTATATTTCTCTAAATAAATTTATTTTATAAAAATATTTTTATTATAATGCATAATTATACTAAATTAAGAAAATATTTTTATTATAATTATATAAAATCAATATTTAATGCATTATTAAACTAATTATCACTCGAAAATATTTTTAATCATTTTAATTATATTGATTTTAATTATATTGATACAATTCTAATTCTTATTCATTATCCAATGATTTTATTAATGGCAAGTTGTTACCTTAACGGTGATCCATTTATAATAATAATAATAATATGGTATGATAATGATATGAAGTTGGTCGCGGTTCATGATAAAAAAATAAGAGTAAAGTATCGTTTTTGTCCCCAACGTTTGGGGTAAGTCCCAAATTTGTCCCTAACGTTTCAATCGTCCTATTTAAGTCCCTAACGTTTCAAAATTGACTCAATGTTGTCCTGCCGTTAGGGATCCGTTAACAGAATTGACGGTAGGACAAAATTGAGACGATTTTGAAACGTTAGGGACTTAAATAGGACGAAAACGTTGGGGACAAAAATGATACATAGAAATAAATTTTAATTTTATCCTTCAATAATATAAATTTTTTACTATACACAATATTCAATTATTTTTTAATCAGATCTAAGTAAATTACACTTAATCATATTACTTTCATTCTAACTAAATTAATTTTTTTTATAATTTTACTCTTAAAGATTTTTAGTTATCATGAAATATTTGTAGAATGATCAGTATATAAACTTGTGGAAAAGAAAAAGATAATATATATACAATAAAATATAAATTATATCTTTTGTCTCTAATGTATCAAAATTCTTTAAAATTATAAAAAAATAATTTTATTTAAAATAAAAATAATATGATTAAGTGTAATTTACTTAGATGTAATTAAAAAATAATTGAATATTATGATTATTGAAAGATAAAACTGAATGAAAAATTATTTTTATGTATCATTTTTGTCCCCAACGTTTTCGTCCTATTTAAGTCCTTAACGTTTCAAAATTGTTTCAATTTTGTCCCGCCGTCAATTCTGTTAACGAATCTCTAACGGAAGGACAACATTAAGTCAATTTTGAAACGTTAGGGACTTAAATAGGACGATTGAAACGTTAGGAACAACTTTGGGACTTACCCCAAACGTTGGGGACAAAAATGATATTTTACTCTAAAAATAATTATTTTAATCATGATATAATGATATGATAAAATCATATAATTTTAACAAAACAAATATATGATGTATAATTAACATAAATAATAAAAAAATACTTTAATAATAACTAATTTACATAATAAAGCCTATATATAGAATTTTTTGTGGTACATGAGTCTAGATCTGAGAGTCAATTCATTTTCTTTAAATTTATTATTCTTCTTTTATTACTTCATAGAATGTATTCTTCGTTCATCGAAATTGATTCTTTTAAGGTACAATTTATAATTTTGTATAATATTTTTTATATACTCATTTTATTATATTATTCTTTTGATAATTTAATGATTTTTCTTAGGGGCCTGCTACACATACAAGTAAAAAGGCCGTACAAGTTTTACAAGTTATCAGCCCAAACTTCATTAACACGCGCATTAACTCATTTTGAATGGAGCGTAACTACACGCGCCCCACTCAAACGGTTCCTCTTCGTCTTCTTCTTCTTCTTCTCTTCTTCTTCTTCTTCGTCTTCGTCTTCGTCTTCTTCTTCTTCCTCTTCCTCTTCCTCTTCCTCTTCCTCTTCTTCTTCTTCGTTTTTTTTTCGATTTTCATGGTTTCTAAAATTCTTTTTCTTCTTCTTGCTGCACGTTCTTCTTCCTCTTACTCTTCTTCTTCTCTTTTTCTTTCGTTTCTGCAGGTTCTTCTTCCTCGTTTTCCTCTTTTTCTTCTTCTTCATTTACGTCTTTTCTCTCTGTTTTCTCTTTTTTTTCGATTTTTCATGGTAAAATCGTTTTTGAAGAAGAATAAGCAGCAGAAGATGAGGAGGAGAAAGAGAAAGAGTTCTGAATTATGCATAAGATGTACTTCAACGAATTTTGGTTTGGGTGAATTCTTGTAACCGTTTGGGTGTATTTTCTGTAATTCTTTGGGTGTATTTCTGTAATCATTTGGGTGTATTTGAGTGATATATGACTGATATCTATGGGTGTATCTGACTCATATCTATGGGTGTATCTTACTGATATCTATGGGTGTATTTTTCATTTCAGAAAAAATGGCAGGCAGAAACCAAGTTGAAAAAAATGTAAGAACAAATATATGTCTTCGATCAAATCAGTTTTTCATAATAGAAATATATCTAACTCTAATTTTGCTTTGTTTACAGCAAATCAAGGACCTAAAGTGTGTAACCCATCTGTTGAGTGAGAAATTCAGAAATATGAGCGAGGAGAAGTGATGCAATAAGACTGTCCAGGCCATCCTCATTGTTATTGAGTCCATTTTGTCAGATAGATTCTAATGATATTGTCACTGATTAATGTAACTGTTATATACTCTTGTAAGAAATTGAACACATGGTGTAAATATATTTGATCCAATTATAAGTAAATTTTTTTTTCATAATTAAACTCTCTCTGGTGTATTCAAAATGTCTGATTTACAGGTACTATAATATGAAGTGGTGATCCAGATAGATTGGAACCCATATACGACGGTCTGCATAGAGATCTGCATAATACACCCAAACACAGACTACAAATACACCCGATAAAAAATTAAATTTACACCTCTACTGCAGATTTTAACCCAACACTACCTGAAAGCCACTTGTTGTCCACAAGACCAAAATTAATTAAACTCTCTCTGGTGTATTCAAAATGTCTGATTTACAGGTACTATAATATGAAGTGGTGAACCAGATAGATTGGAACCCATATATGACGGTCTGCATAGAGATCTGCATAATACACCCAAACACAGACTATAAATACACCCGATAAAAAATTAAATTTACACCTCTGCTGCAGATTTTAACCCAACACTACCAGAAAGCCACTTGTTGTCCACAAGACCAAAATTAATTAAACTCTCTCTGGTGTATTCAAAATGTCTGATTTATAGGTACTATAATATGAAGTGGTGATCCAGATAGATTGGAACCCATATATGACGGTCTGCATAGAGATCTGCATAATACACCCAAACACAGACTATAAATACACCCGATAAAAAATTAAATTTACACCTCTGCTGCAGATTTTAACCCAACACTACCTGAAAGCCACTTGTTGTCCACAAGACCAAAATTAATTAAACTCTCTCTGGTGTATTCAAAATGTCTGATTTACAGGTACTATAATATGAAGTGGTGATCCAGAACTCCAAATAGATTGGAACCCATATATGACGGTCTGCATAGAGATCTGCATAATACACCCAAACACAGACTATAAATACACCCGATAAAAAATTAAATTTACACCTCTGCTGCAGATTTTAACCCAACACTACCTGAAAGCCACTTGTTGTCCACAAGACCAAAATTTAGCAGAAAATCATTCCAATTCCTATCAAATGAGTCTTTGCTACGAGGGTTTCATTTTTCCTCTTTGCTACATGTAATCAATTGATTCTTAATCTCGTTTTCCTTCCTATTTGTGCTCCACTTCGCCCTGATTCAGCTGACAATCTGAGGTTGAATCATCTATTATCTTCAAAACGAGTTCAAACTTTGATTTCAGAAACCAGAAAATCAAAAAGAAAACGAAGCTGGAGTTACAGAGAGAAGAACTAACGTCAATGACGAAGAACAAACCAATGAGAAAGGAGAAGAAAAGAACGATCGAAAAACCATGGGAAGACGCGCGAGAAGAAGAACGATGAAATTTGGAAAGAAGGAAAACAAAGAAGGAAACAAATCTTTTAAATTTGGTAGTTATACAAACGCGGGATCTTTGTATAGCGCGTGTAAGTAACGTAGGAGTTGCAACGCGTTTTAGTGGATTAGGCGTTAATGAACTTGTAATAGTTACAAGCCCTAATCGCTTGTATACTGAGCTTTTCCCTTTTTCTTATTCCAACTTTTTCTTTTCGTTTAATATTTCAGTGCGATTGTCTTTTGTTATAATCGATTATAATTCATCACATCCATAAAATACCTCATCGAGTTATATTCACTGATTTGAATTCTAACTACATGAATGTAAGCGTAAAAAAAAACAGTAAATTCTATTTTACCGAAGAATGGTTGAATCTATTCATATATTATGACCAACTTAATGAGATGTGGAAGGAGCTTGATTTTTTATTAAGGAATTGTTTTTTTAACTAACTACTAGTATGTAGAGTGTATCCCTCCAATTAACCGCAGGACTTGTGTACAAATCCATGTTAGTTGATGTTGTAATACACCATCTTCAAAAGGTAGCTACTCCAATGAAAATTTAATGATTATCATTATGTGAAAATATATCATTTTGACTATTGGATGATAGATTGTAGGGCTTGATTTTATTTGAAGTAAAAGTATTACCTTTATTTAAAGTGTTGCTAAATAAATAAGTTACACTTTTTAAACAAGAATCAACATGAGAAGATGTTTTTGGCATCTTCATGAGAGTAGTTACCTCCTCAAAATATCACGTGAATAGAATTCTCTCTTCACCTCAGGATCCTACGTACTCATGAAATCTGCGCATCCCATCAAGCATTTCATCCAAAACACACTGTGGAATGTCATGGTTGACCACTTGAAAGAACCCCCATTTCTCACAAGCATCTTTCACCTTCTCAATGATCTCAAGCCGTGAGCTAACTTGCTCATGCATTGATCCCAAGTTAATGACTGGAATAGTAGCATTGTTATTGGTAGCAAAGGAAGATGTGTTAAGAGTTTCATGAATGAAGATCCTTGGAAGCTTAAACAAACCGGCATCAACAAGGGCCTTCACACCTGCTTTGGACTCATCAAGAAGCTTAAGCACCCTTTGCCTGTCATAACCAGATTCGTGTTCTACTTTACTTCCTTCTTCATTAGTAGCCACCATATTATGATACAAATTGCTGGTTGATATTGTGTAATTTGGACGGCACATCGCGGTGTCCATATACTCTTTAAGTGTTATCCATAAAAACACGTGGTGAGTTTCTTTTTTCCTCTACCTTATTTCTCTAATGTGGTTCTTTCCTGCTCAACAAGTTTTCTTTTCATTTACCACTGTTGAGAATTTATTAACCTTTTTTATGTTTGCCGCTACTCACATGATGACTCATTTGATGTCCTCACGTGAATGATCACACGTACCTTGTACTTAGTATATTATTAAGGGGGCTCACTCACATAAAAAAAAATATCTTTTTTTTTTAAAGATATTTTTTAGTACTTAACATTTAATATATATAAATAATTAAATTATATTATTTTTATCAAAATTGAATATTTAACTAAAAAATCGATAAATTAAATCTTGAATAAAGTTAAATTAATATTTTTTTTTATAAAAAATAACTACAATATTTTTGTTATAAAAAATAATAAATATTCTTTTATATATATATATATATATATAATATGAGCATTTTAGTCATTTTTTATAATAGAGTATTATAGTCATTTTTTAAAAAAAAAGGATATTAATTTATATCGATTTAAAATTTGGTTTATTGATTTTTTAGTCAAATTAATTAGTTTGTTCGATCTAATTATGACAGAAATATGTAATACGATTTAATCGATTACATATGTAAAATTTTAATTAAAAAATATCCTTAAAAAAAAGGTTTAGGCGTCTTTATTAAGAATTTAAGATAGCTCTCTATCATTAATTAAGATAAACATGTGGTCAAATCGATTTTTTTTTATTAATATACTGGTTGGTCTGGTTCAAAATGACAAAAAATTGGTTCAACATATACCTGGTTCGCTGGTTTGAAAAATGAGAAGAATTAAATAATAAAGTGAGGTTTTTAACAGTGATGCATGTCCAAAAACAATAATCTTTGTTCTAATACACAAATTACAATGGCCCAAAAAAAACACAGAGATTGCAGTGGCCCATAAAAATACCCAGTTATGTAATTAGTTATTTGCCTTATTTATTATGCCCGAAACAATAAATTTAGATTAATACATTAAATTAGTCTGTAAAAAATGTTTTAGACAAAAAATTATTATAAATAAATTTTAATTATTAAATAATTATTTTATTAGATAAATTAATTTTTACATTAAATTCTGGAAAAAGGTTAGATGATGACATGATAGGTTAATGTCACATGTCACAAGATAATTAGTCGCTGAAAATATACATATAAGTCATTTTCATTTTTAAAATTTTAAAAATTAATCAAATTAGTCCTTATATAAATCTCTATTATTTTTTCTTCGTAATATTAAATTCTTAATATTTTTAATACTATTAATTTTAGGCTTAATTATTTTATTGGTTCCTAAAGTTTTACCAAAATTTTAATTCGGTCTAATACTTTTTTTGTTTTCAATTAAGTTCCTACACTACTTTTAATTCTATAATTAGGTCATTTTCATATCAAAAATATTAAAATTAACAGAATATTTTTTTTAAAATACATGTGGTCAAATATCTAGTTTGGTTTTTAAGAGTGAAATCTCAAAATAATCCTTGAACTTGCACTCGAACTTTAAATTGATCCTTGAAATTAATAATTACTCAAATTCGTCTCCGAAATTATCTTCCGGGACTCATAGTAATCCCTAAATTAATTTCCGTCCATCCTTGCCATTGAAAATGAGTGAAACGACGTCGTTTTGTAGTTATTTAAAAAAAAAAACCCCAATCACCTCATCTGCTAGCTTCATTTCAGATTCACAGAGAAGTGCAATCAACATTCGCTTGACCTGTTAGAAATAACGCAAAAAAACAATGAAGTTAGGATCACTAAAATTAATCGGGCGTAAGCGGAGACATAGATGAACACTACAACAAATCATATTTTAGTGGCGAATATCACTTATTAAGTGTTCGTAGAGCACACTTCTATAGGGCTAGTTATTTTTTGATATCATGAAAAACAGAGTAAAAATCTAAGTAAATTGACACATAATAGGATTGCACTTTATACTACCTCTTGGTGTTTTATAAAGCCTGTGTTGTCCAAATCATAGAGTCTAAATGAACAATGTCTTCATTAACCTATTTGCATTGCAAATCATCGATTTATCAAAGTACATTTGTGATGCTAGATAGGCATTCACTCATGCATGCAAGAAACCTTAAAAATGAAGGCCTTATTCATAAATCAGACCCATGTGGCCATGTTTGTGTATGTATAGTACCCGATTGGCAAAGATATTTTCCTTTTTCCTATTTTTGAAGATTGTCAATTGAAATTCTTTCTGCAAAAAAAGAACACTGTAATAAAAAAATAGACTATGAAATGAATGTGAAGAACAAATAGAAACAAAAAATATTGGTAATTGTATAAGCAATTCATCATGATACTGAATGAGATTATATTTAAGAAAGGAAGCTACTTATATTAGGACCGTCAAAATGGACTAAATTTATCGGGCCAGTTTATTTACCCATTTAAATGGGCGGGCTTTGTCTCTATAATTAAGCCCGTTTAAATTTCGGGATAAACGGGCTGAGCTCGATTAACCCGAAAAAAATGACGGGTTAAACGCGTGGCCTGTTTATTTTTTTTTTACATTTTTTTCAAAAAAAGTACTTTTTAGCCGATATTTCTCTTAATCCGACCCGAAAATCCGACCCATCAACTAAAAAAATATTTTTTTAAAAGGTTTTTGACCTAAAAGTGGTATTTTTTGTCAAAATATTTTTCAAAAAATAAAATAAAAGGATAAATGGGCTGGCCCGTTTAACCCATCGGATTGACCATAAACGGTTCGAGTTAAAAAATTATGGCCTACGAATAAAACGGGCTTAAACGGGCCAGCTCATTTATCCTACGGGCTTAACGGGCCGAGCCTAAATGGACCGAACTAGCCCGTTTGACAGCCCTAACTTATATAAAGATGTCAAAAATATCCCTATTATATACATAAAAATTGAGTACAATACAAAATAACTAAAATATCCCTATTATATATATATTGAAAACTCTAAATCTTAACTCTATGACGACAGAGAAAAAAAGGGGCTAGAATTTAGAATTTTGAAAAATTAATATATATAATAAGAGTATTTAGTCATTTTTTATAATAGGAGTACTGTAGATTTTTTATTAAAAAATAATATTAATTTAGACCAATTCATCATTTTTCGATCAAATTAATTTGTCTGGCCTAATTTTGACAAAAATAACACGATTTAATCGATTATATGTGTTAAATTTTAATTTTTAAAAAATATCTTTAAAAAAAAGACGTTTTAGACGTCTTTATCGGAGTGGCTCCCTTTAAGAAAATGAAAAAGACAAAAAATAATATAGTATATTGTTGATCATTCGTATCAAGAAATAAAAAAGCACACCAAATATCTCATAATAAAATGAACATTACAAAATAGATGTCATAAATACAACTATGTTTGAGACTAGGAGGAAAACACATTTGTTATATGGTACCTTGCTTATTAGTCCATCATCAACAACCGAACTAATTATGCTTTTAAATAGCTCAAAAAGTGTTTCAACCTCACTGACAATGACTGTGAAATCAACTTTGTTGTAAGTTTAAATTACTAAATTGGCAAGAGGACTTGAGAAATAGAGATAGAACCAATTCCATAACAAATATAAAACAACAGGATTCCATTACCGGTAAAGCATATCAACCAACCAATTGAAATTAAAATTTAGAGAGGGAAAAACTAACACTTTTCCTACTAAAGTGGGACAGGATGAATTGTAAATAACTTGATACCATAGAAAACACATGCAACTATTCTTAATCTTTTCAACCTAGCAAGTAGAAGAGGCTAAAAATATTTATATGACAAATTTCAGAAGGAAAAGGGAATTGGGGATCGGTTGTGGAAGGGGAATGTGAATGGAGAAGGAAAAGGAAAGGAGAATTGGGGAAGGGGAGTGTGGTTTTTTTCTTTTCAATAAATACAAAACGACGTCGTTTAAGTCATTTTCAATGGTAAGGTTGGAAGGAAATTAATTTAGGGATTACTATGAGTCTCGGAAGACAATTTTGAGAACAAATTTGAGTAATTATTAATTTTAGGGATCACTCTGATGCTCGAGTGCAAGTTCAAGGATTACTTTGAGATTTAACTCGGCTTTTAATTATGAATACCTTTAGATTGCAAAAAAATATTCAGATAATTCTAACATTTTTTATACTAAAAATGACCTAATTATAAAATTAAAAGTACTATAGAAACCCAATTAAAAGTAAAAAAATATAGAGACTTAATTAAAAATTTAATAAAATTATAGAGACCAATAGAATAATTAAACATTAATTTTAATATCAATTTTTAGATCTTAATAAATAAAATTCTCTTTGTATAAAATAATAAAAACAAAAGGTAAATACTAAATTGGTACCCGAAAGATTCAGACACTGACAAAATGGTACCTGAAAGATGTTATCGACAAAAAGATTCCTAAAAGAATATTTATTTTCGACAAAAGTGACCAGGCATCAATTGAGTTACTTAGAATTAAAGTTAAATGTTAAGGTGCCAGTTAACAATTATCATAATTACAAAAATTACCCATACTTTTAATTTTTATAATTTAAAAAACACCTCAATTTTAATTTTTCTAAAAATCCTAATCCCTTTTTTCTGAGACTCTCATTCCTTCCTTCTCCTCATCGTCATTCACCGATGTTTTCTTCTTCTTCCCAAATAAACTCCTCCTTATTTCCGTTCACTACTGCCTCTACCTTCCTCCTTGGCAGCAAGGTCCCATCCACTGACAACCAATTAGTTCGGCGAGGCATTTTTTAGCCTGAAAATGTGGGTTGGCTTACCGCATATCCATGAACCTGAGTTTATCGATCTTTAGCAACCGAATTTTGTAAAGATAATGCAAGATATTCAGAAGAGTCTGAACAATATCTTTATCTGAAAGATCTAAGGGTAATGCAAGTCATTGGTGGTTTGCTCTACGTGAAGATCCAGACACAGGATGATGATGATGAAAATATGGTGGAAATAGCTCCTTTATTTTCGTCTCAGTCACCACAAGCCCATGCGTAGGAGAGGAAGTGTGCTGCTATTGCTGTAGAAGAGATTTCAAAGCCGTTGAAGCCCATGCGCAGGAGAGGAAGCTGGTAATACTGCTTACAAGAAGAAGTAGTTTGAGATCGCGATTGAATATTACTGGAAGGCTATGGAGTTGGTTGGAAGAAGGAGGAGGAGAAAGGTAGAGGTAGAAAAGGAAAAGATGAGAGTCTCAAAAAGGGATTAGGGATTTAGGATTTTTAGAAAATTGAAACGAGGGTGTTTTTAAAATTATAAAAAATAAAAGTATGGATAACTTTTGTAACGATGATAATTGCTAATTGACAGCTTAACATTTAATCTTAATTCCAGGAAATTCAATTGACGGTTGATTATTTTTGTTAAAATTAAATTTTTTTAGTAATTTTTTTGTTGATAATATTTTTCAGGTACCATTTTATCCGCATTTGAATCTTTTGGATACCGATTTAATATCTTCTTCTAGAAACAATTAATTTATTATGTTACATGACATTTACTGTGATACGTCATTATCTGACTAACAAAAAGATGAATTTAACTTATATTTTATCTTTCAAAAACTAGTACGACTAATTTAATATTTTGGGGACTAATTTAAAAAATTAATAATTCTTAAAAACAGATTTAACTATTAACGCATTATTATATTATGTTACAATAATAAATAGTATTCTGGTACCAAAAATCTAACATGACTTTTTATAAATATTGCTTAAATTTTGGTGAGTCAATTTTAGTAGAAATAGACAATTAATTTCTCTGTGAACTAGAATTTGTCCATTTAATGTTAATAGACATACTTACATAAGTAATAAGATTTACGTGAACAATGTTTTAGGAAAGTATCTGTGTACCAAATTTTTTGTCTAATTTTTATTATTAATTTTTGTACGACTGAATGCTATGTATAATATTGAATTTTATTGTTTATGAGTGTCATATTTAGAAAAAAAAGTATTTTATTTAATTTTTGAATTTTTTATTATTTCTTAATTATTTCGTATAATAATATATTTTATTTTTTTTATCGAAATTAATCTTTTTAAGGTGCAAATTATATAATTCTTTATATCTTTTATCAATGTAGTGGTACTCTTATTCATTTGATTATTTGGTAATTGTTTTTACTTAAATTTTTTTTTATTTAATCTCACAATGTAATTGTCTTTTGTCGTAAATTATATTCACTAATTTCAATTTTAAGTTTATGGATGCAAGAGTTCAATAAAAGATAATAAATTCTATTTTAATAAAAGACGATTGGATCCCCTTATATCTAATAATCAGCCTAATAAAATGTAAGATGATCTAATTTTCTTAAGAGTAATTTAATTTTTTTATCGAACGATTGTTTATAAAAGATTTTATAGGTCAATTCAAATTTCATTCTCACTTTCTTACATCAGCCAAATTCCAGAAGTTTGAGTTGAAAAGCTAAATTGATAGGTTTGATTTATTTTAATTTTTTAAAGAAAAGAAAAACCTAAGAAATAAATTGATGTTTTGGCGGGCTTTTCTAAGTTTTTTTGAATTTTTCAGTTTCAATTGATGTGTTTTGACTTTTTTAGGTTAACAACTTAACATCAAAATAATTTATTAATAGAAATTTATTTAATTTCTTGCTCCAACCAAAAATAATATGTGAAATAAAATCTCTACGATTTTACTATAATTATATTTTTAATTTTGTTAATTTATTTTGTATTATCCAAAATAAATTGCTTAAAAGACTCCCAAAAAAATAACTTGGGCCCATTTATTAAATATTTTAACTATTGAAACCAATAAAATAATTTTATAGAACTGAAGAATGTAAAAGGGATACAATGTTTAAAATTAATTGATTTTTTTTATTCAATTAATTGATTTTTATAGGCATATGTCAGAGTCCAGCTTCTGGCCCTTGCATTGTACCACTCCCTATCTGCCTCATACAGGTTGGCAAGGGACCAAAGGACGATAAAGGTTTGGGCGAATCAACAGCCTACAAATTTCGCGCAACACCTAATTGCAGATATATAAAGTAAACAATCTTTAGTAGCAGTTTAACACCTTTAACAAAGGAGCTATAGAATGGAGCTGCTTAAATACAATATACATGAGCTAATTGTATCAGCCATACTGTTATCTCCAGAGCTGAAACGGCGATGGTGGAGAGCTGTACGATCGTAATTGTAATTTTCGAGGCTCCAAATTGCGACGGCGGCAGGAGCAATCCAGCAATTGGACGGAAGTGACGGAGACAACTCGCCGGCACAGAGAGAAAGGACGAGCTCGAGAGTGAGGGTGAGGGAGGGAGAGGAAGAGCTGTGCAGTTGTATCTTGTGTGGAGCAAGGGTTAGTGGAGTAGGTTACTAAATTGGAGATTTCGGATTGCTGGTTAAATAGAAAGGACCAAACGGTTGTGTTTTGGTCAAATTTAAAAAATCGGCCGATTTATGGTTCGATTCGACCGATCGATTCTCAACTGATTTTGCGATTCAGTATCGATTTTTTGATTCTGCAATTTTGTCATTAGTTTGAATCAGAAATTTTATTAATTTACGGTTCAACCGATTCGAAGATTCAATTCGAACCAATTTCCAGAACATTGTATATAAGTGAATCTTAATTTTTTTAAAAAAGGTAATTTTTAAAAGATAAATAATATTTTTCATATATTAGGATCCTGTAATTAATTAACCACCTAGTATTTCACTTTTTTCTAATAATACACTCTTCCAATTTTTCTTTTTTTTCCTACTTTTCTGTAGAATTCAGTACCTTTGACTTTTCAATTAACTTTCTTTGCATATCCACAGCGGAGTCTTAGCCACCGATTAATATATTTTATTTTATATTTTTTTTCTTTTGGATGGTTTAAACTTTAAAATTCAATTTTTTATTAGTTTTATTTTTGATATTACCTTACAAAAATGTTTTAGTAAATTTTTAAAAGTCTTTTTCACCTTAGAAGAAAAAAGAATTTAATTTTACACCGATAATGATAAAATAAATATGTAAAAGTTTTAATAAAATTAAAAATATATTACTAGTGAGTAATAAAAATAAAATTTTATATTATTTAAAATTAATTAAATTATAAATTTAATGAACTTGTACTTTAAGAATATAATAATAAAAACTTTTTAATATATTTAATACAATAAAAATATAAAAAAATATTTTTCAATAATTTTTAGTCAAATATTTTTTTTATTGCTTTTATGGCATAAATTAACAAAATTTTAAAATTATATAACTTTTAATTTATTTGCTTTTGTATAATAATAATAATAATAATAATAATAATAATAATAATAATAATGTGCATCAATATAAAAGTACATATGGATAAGATAGTAGCTAGTGACAATGCTTTGATGCTATATATAATTATTAGCATATAATAAGTAAGGAAGCATTTGGTACAATGGCTATCGATGAAGCTTTAAGGCTTTTATGCTGATTAAGATTTTTTTGAATGAGGGAGATTATTAAAATAAGAATGATGTTATTATAATGTAAATTCATACAAAATATAATTAAAAAAAACATGTAATTTTAATGAGTAGTAGGTAAATGGTAAACATACTAACTATATGATCAATTAAAAAGAGTAGATAGTGAACATATTAACTACAATGATAATGCTAATTACTTTGATTCATAATATTGATTTATAAAATATTAAAAACTCTAGGAATAGATATTTGTGTCCATCGAATGTATTATACTAGATAAAATTACATATAGTGTTTATTTTCTTAGATTAAACAAAATTAAAATACATTATTGTCTCGTGTCTATGAAATAAAACGAGAATATTATCAAATTTAAATTATTGGATTAAGAATCTGTTGTATAGTCGTTTTGAAAGTTCTTAATTAATTAAAATTATGTACGATTTATTAAACAAAATAATAATATCAAAAATATATTTTAAAAATGAACCAACCAAACATATTCTTATTATTTTCGATATTTAAAAATGAATCTTCTTTTCATAAAATAATGGTATCTTTTAAAATGTGAAAAATAAAAAATAAAAATAGAAAACAAAAATAAAAAAATATTTTTACAAACCAATCAATTCCTAATTTTACTTGCGGTGCGGTTTGAATTAGATGACTTTTTTTTAAAAAAAAAATTGATTCAATTTCAAACAGTTTGATTGGATTGGATTTACAATTTTATAAATTAAAAAAATTAAATATACATAACAAGTTTCAATATAATGAGGATCAATAGCAGGTGCCCTACAGTCAGCCATATACTTTTTGCAGACGATTCTATACTCTTCTGTAAAGCGAATGGAGAGACTTGTCAGAGACTACTTCAGGTATTGAACACCTACAGACACCTTAGTGGGCAGCAGATTAATTTTCGCAAATCCTCCACCTTCTTCAGTAAGAATACCCCCTTCCCCCCTCATATAAGAGATGAATTAGCCCATATTTTACAAATTCCACATGTAGGGAACCAAAACAAGTATCTGGGGCTGCCAGTAATAATTAACATATCAAAGAGGAGTATGTTTAATTATATTAAAGACAAAGTGGAACACAGGCTACAAAATTGGAAACGGTCATTACTCTCGGTTAGTGGAAGGGAAGTTCTTATCAAAGCAGTTGCGACAGCTATTCCTCTCTACACTCTGAGCTGCTTCAAGCTACTAGACTCCCTAATTGATGATATCCAACGAAAAATTATGAATTTCTGGTGGGTCAAAGGGGAACCGAGCGAAAATAATGGTGGATTAAATCGGATATAATTTGCAGAGACAAGAAGTAAGGAGGTTAGACATCAAGGATCTTAAAGCTTTCAACTTAGCTATGTTAGCCAAGTAAAGTTGGAGAATAATAACTAAACAGGAATCATTAGTTAGCAAGATATACAAAGGCCATTACTTTAAATATTTATCTTTTCTTAAAGCAGACACTGGATCAAGCCCTTCCTGGGCTTGGAGAAGTTTATTGGAGGGAAGGAAAGTGATTGAAAAAGACTTAATGTGGCGGATAGGGAGTGGAGGTTCAGTTAAAATTTTTGAAGTCCCTTGGATTAGGAATTTCAGGCCTATCTCAGTCTACCAACAACAGAATATAAGCTCAGATATTATATGGGTGAATCAGCTACTCAAACAAAACAGAACATGGGATGCACAATTAATTCAGTCCATCTTTAATTCAGATATTGCAGCAAGCATTTTGCAAACAACAATTAATGAAGGGGAGGATAGGATTACCTGGGCAAATGAAAAATCAGTCCACTACTCAGTAGCATTGGGGTACCAAATAGCTTTCTTTTTTTTCCATCCTCCAATTGATCAGCTCCCTGAAGTCTGTAACCAAAAGAACATTTGGAACTCAGTTTGGGATCTGCAATGCCCCCCAAAGGTAAAGATCTTCATCTGGAGGCTACTTCACAATGGGATTCCGGTTCGACAGTGCATCTAAAGCAGATTTCACTATGTACAAGACGTGTGTCCTAGGTGTGGAGGAGAAGGAGAGACGACTCTTCACTGTTTAGTGATTTGCCCATTTGCAAATCAGACTTGGCAATTATCCAACATCAACATGGCATCAATAGTTAACAACAATCAAGAACTGTGGCGATGGTGGTCGAAATTGAGTGAGCTTGCACAACGACAATCGCAAGGAAGGAAGGAATTGGCATTGGCAGCTATGCTAACTTGGACAATCTGGAAAGGAAGAAACGCTAAAGTCTTTGAAGGAAAGGACGTTCCTCCTCACCAAATGTATGCTCAAGCTAATGAACTTCACTCTGAATATCAAACGCACAAACTCCACTAATTCATTTCACTAGCTTTCTTTAGTTCAGACATGCAATCTAATCCCTACCTTTTCATTTCTTTCACTAGCTTTCTTTAGTCCAGCAATGTAATTTATATTGACTTTTCCTTTTTCCGGTTAGGTTATTATGTTTTGATGTAAGGGAATTTTGGAAAATTCCTCTCTTATTAATTGTTGTCCAAGTATGGACCAGACGACAATAATGTACTCATTTTATATGATGAAATGAATATTGTCTATCTTAGGGGAAAAAAAACAAGTCTCAATATAAAATTTTAAATAAAATTATAGGTTAGTTAAAATAAATAAATAAATAAATAAATCTCATTTTGAACATAAAATATTTACTAAATAATAATAATACATGAATAATATAAAAATGTATAACAAATTGAACATATTAATAAGTAAAATTATAAATATAATAATAAAATAATAATATTATAACACATTGTGCAGTTTGAATTAGATCGATTTTGAAAAATAGATCAGAAATTCAATCTGAATGCCCTTTTTCCCTTGCTGCTGCAACTGTTGATGGCATGGTGACGCTGCTAGATGTTGCCACAAAAGATTTCCATGGTCTTAATGCTACTGTTGAAACCGATGGTGCCTTCCGTCATTATTGTTGTCTCCTTTGTTTGATGCTTCCTTAGCTTTAACTCCCCCCCTTTTGAATTTCAACCTTTACTTTGATACTCTGGGTTCGTCTTTTTGATCTTTTGGGATCGAGTTGAGTAGATTTTGTATTTATAATTATTTAGTTTTGTATCTATAATTAGTTTGATATATGTACTTGAATTTGTGTCTATACTTACAAAGTTACAAGCAAAGGATTTAAATTTGATCTTAAAGAGATCGAATTGTGAGTAAGTTTTATATTTATAATTATTTAGTTTTGCATCTATAATTATCTTGATATATGTTGCTTGAATTTGTATCTATACTTATAAAGTTACCAGCAAAAGATTTGAATTTGATTTTAATAATGGATTTATTAGAACTAAATATTTATTTTTGTGAAATTTAGATTTTCAATTTGCACACGAGACTATATACATACTTGATGAAGTTTTGCATTATTTTAGAATATTCGATTTTATTTGACTATGTGTTTTTGAAACATTGAAGTATTATTAATACTCACTTATATACTATGAAATTGTAAAATATATTTGATATTTCTTATGATTGAAAATGTATGTATTAATGGCTAATTTAGATATACATAGAAATATAATATTTCTATGTATATCTAAATTATCCACTAATAGTATGATTGAAAAGGATTTCTGATGAGAAAGTATTATTTGATTTGATTTGATGTATTTGAAAGATCAAAGATTTGTTGTATTTAAAATGATATGTTTTGAATTAGTTTGGGAGGCTCGTATTAAAAAACTATAGTTAATGGCGGTCATGATGTTAACTTAAATATATCTGACTCAGATCTCAGCTAGTAGGGACATTGCTAGCCTAACGTGTAGGCCATAGAAAAGGGCTATCCTTAAAGGTGGAGTCGTTTAGTGTGGACTATTTGATTTGATTTCTATACTGAGAACCCGTTTATTGATGCACTTATTTGTATAAATTACTATTTTTTAAATAAACTTACTTTAATAATAATGTTTATATGATCTAATGTGGATTATACATATAATGTCTAGTCGCTAGGTTGCAAAACTCACTCTGTTTTTTTTTTAAATATTTTTCAGGAACAAATGGTTGAATATGAGACTTTCCATTCAAGAAAAATTATCCGCAATGAGTACTTAATCTTTTTGTGTTTCTAGACATTATATGCTCTATATGTCACAAGTAAGATCCAACTATACTAATTTATTTTATGCTTTTGTTAAAAATAATGTGTGACTATTCGTTCTAGTACTTGTAAATTTATTAAAACTATTTGTAACTTCTTGTTTAATTTATATTTAAATTTGTTAGGCTTGCTAAGGAACTAGTTTTTTGAGTGTCAATCATGGCTCATTTTGGGCTATGATACTTTGACCCCATCTTTGCCTAAGAACAAAGCCCTCTGTTAGGGTACAACTATTTAAGAAGAAATTATGGATCCAAAAGAATGTACAAAGACAAAATGAAACAGAATCTCAAGGTTCATAACGAAGATAAGTAAACTACTTTTAACTTATCATTTTCCACAAAGATAATTTGTTTGGGTATCCCAGTTGATGAGGTCTTCCTTTTATGCCTTGAATGATGAAACGCCAAATGGTCCGAGCTATTGTCCGGTACATCAATGGGTGTATCCTCATATATTCCTTTTTGTTTTGAGGTGGAATGTCTTCTTGACTTGGATGATGTCTTGTCTAATTTGGTGTCACCTATTTTAGGTAGTGAATTAAAATGAAAGATACAACTATTTTTGGTTGTTGATGCAAGAGTATTAACATCAACACACAGGTCTGCATCAGCCTTCAACACAAGTTGTCTTAGTAGTAGAGCCACCTCATCTATCTTTTGATTGTGTCGCTTCATTTCTTCCTTTAAACCTTGAATCTCGATTTACATGGGTAGACAATCGTTGCAACATTTTCCACAATCTTCAGCTGATGCTTTTGACTCAACCTCCGAACCCACGGTCTAGATGGATTTTGGCATGCCATTGCAGGTGTCGCAGATATAGGCACGGATGGGCTTGGTGCTACTTGTGATGTTTGAGTGCTTGCTGGTTGAAGTTGTTGTTGATTGACAGTAAAATTTATGTTAGCATGCAAAAAATTATGCACTTTCGCGAAATTAGCAATAATAAAAAAATTAGTCTCAAAGTTTGGAATTTACTCACTACTGTTTGGTTTTTATGGTTGTCTCAGGGGTACTTTGTTTCCCACCCTAAACAATGACAATACAAGAGTGTGTCACATAGTTGTTATGATAGGGTTCATAAGAAATTAATTTGACAACTATATGACCCTAACAAAAAATAAAATGGACAAAATAGTCCATGAGAAAAAATAAAAGATAACTAAATCCTTCATTTTTTATCGGGGGAGGGGAGAGGGGGCAGATATATCCCTGGATATTATTTCTGGTTGAGGTGCAGACTGAAACAGTGTCAGCTCAGCTTGTGCTTGGTTAGAGTTGGTGGCACGCTTCGCTTTCTTTGTCTTAAGATGGTACTGGTTGAATGTAGTGTCTGTATGTTGCATGAAAGAAGTCCATGCACAACCATTTGTGGACATAATCCTCTGGTTTATCATGTCTCTTGCGGATAGCATCAATTGCATGAAGACAAGGCATTCCTGCATATGCAATAGAAGGCAATATTAGTACAAAACAGTTGAGAATAAATGATGATGCACAAGTTGATAAGCGAAGTAATTATTACCAATTAATTGTCATCTATTGCACGAGCATGTGTGCTTTATAAGTTCCTCCAGCTCACCTGAAATCTTTTCCTATCATGGTCACCAATCCACTCAGTACTCCATCTGTTGCTTGGTTTGATCATGCGATCAAGTCTCTTTTGCTGTACATGTGCAATCTTATCAATGTATGGGGCCAACAGTGTTATGTGCTTAGTCATCATTCTTATCAGATAGCATCTCAACTCCTCGCACATAGTTAGAATCAGCTTGCATCAATATTTCTCAATTTTTGCATTCCATGATTCGCACATGTTATTTTCCAGACTATATTTTGGGACCATGACAAAAGTAGGCTTTCACCCATGCCCTTGGATTAAACCTAGTTAGATAAGTCAAAGCATCTTCATTGATCTTTTTTATTTTCTCTATCATTTCTACAAACTCTGAGGGAGTTGTACAATTTGCACACTCCCATATGCTCTCTTCACTTATGAATTCTTAAATTGATTGATGAAGTTCTTCCACATATGCATGACACAATTGTGATGGGGTGCATTTGGTATGACATCCTTTAATGCTTCTCTTAGTCCCTGCAACAAGTGTATATACATTGATATAAAAAAACTAAAATCTGAACATTTGTTTAATTAATCAATAAATATACAATTATAGTAAGTTATTTTTTGTTGATTGCTCATAAAATTCCATCCATAAAGTGATGCATTTCCTAAGTCTTCTTCAAGCAAATTCAAGAACCATTTCCATGACTCCTTAGTATCCGACTGCACAACCGCATAGGCAATGACATAGAAATGGTTGTTTGCGTCTTGTTCCGTGGCAGAAAGCAATTGTACCCCAAAGTAGTCTTTCAAAAAGCATCCATCAAGGTGTATTAAAATCTACAACCACTTTTAAAACTTTGCTTGCATGCATCTAAGCATATGTACACCTTATCAAATATCCGGAGGGGGGCAGGGGAAGAGGGAGGGCTGTCGAATCGGAATCACCTCCAATAAAGCAGTTGACCCAGGATTACTCCTCAATATCTCAGATAGATAATTCCTCAATCTGCTATATTGTTCTTTCTCACTCCCTGCAATCTTCTCTCTTGTTTCCCTTAAAGTCCTATATAGCATCTTCTCATGTGGATGCAAATCAAACTCCTCTTTGAATAAAGCAATGGCTTCTTTTCTATTCATGTGAGGATGTGTAACTAACCTCTTCTCAATCTTATTGCTTAGCCAATGTTTCAAGAGCATTACTTCCTAAATTTCTGCCACAAGTATGTTTAGCCTTGTATGTCTTTATTTAGAAGTACATAAGTGAAGTATTTTTGGACACATACACTAGAAAAGGACACTTCTCAGCTCTACATTCCACTCTAATAATTTTTTTATCATTCTTGATCTATTTTTGTTCTTTGTCCTTAAAAATAATAGGTTCTTTATCACTTCCTTGAACCAATCAAGTGTTGCAAATCTTGTACCTAATTAAAAATGTCTCTTCGAAATGATAATCATCATTAAACTCATGCCAGTATTTTAATATATAATTAATTTAATAAGTAAAAGAAAGATATAAAGATACAAAAGAAGAATATTATAAAAATAGATGAAGATCTGAAAGGAGAGAATAGAATAATGAAAAGGACGATGTGAATGAAAATTATGCGTAAAATAAAAAAATAACTGTAATATGAATAAAAAAATTATCTAATAATTATATTTTTTACCTAAAAATAGATGAAGATTTGAAAAAAGAGAATAAAATAAAGAAGACGACAATGTGAATGAAAATTATGCGTGAAATAAAAAGATAAAAATTATCTAATAATTATATTTTTGACCTTTTATAAATGATAGTTATATTAATTACTCTTTCTTAATAGGATTATGATGGCTAAGTAGGAGTTGGACACTAAACTTTTTTATCCTCTTTATATATATTATTATAGATAATATTATCAGGATTCACATTATTCTTGTAATATATTATATTATTATTATTATTATTATTGTCCGGCTTCATATTATTCTTGTAAGTTATAATACAATAAAATCGTTCGCATTATTTTTTTATAGTCTTTTTTAGTCGATAGATTGAATAACCCCCAATCCTAAATTACACACTTATACATCTACTCACACACTAACCTAGTTACCAACCACTGTTAGAATTCAAATTTGTGTGACTTTGATTTGAGGCAAATACTTTTGCCACCGAATCACATGCCTCGGCCACTTCTATAGTCTATACTCTCATGAAAAAAAACATACATACATTACGGGTCCACAAACAGACAAACGTTAATAAAAGAAAATAAACAAGGTTCATCTTCTCCAAAGTCCAAACTCATATTCAACCAGGCCCATAAGCAACACTTGCTCCTACCTCATAGCGTTCCCGTAACCGATATTCTATGGCCTCGTGCACAGTGCGGCTCACCAATTGAGCCATTCTACTCCTGTATCTGACAACAATCACAGAACTACGTGTCAAACTGAAGCTACATCTTACGAAATATCTTTATCTCTCTATAAATTAATCTCTCTACCGTATAATTTACCATTACATATACACCTCTTATTGACCACGTTAGTTCTAACATAGAGAGGACAAATTCAATGTTCCCCCTGTTACTGACTGTTAGAAACTTTTTCTTTTTGGACTTTATCAGTGTTAGAAACTTAAAAATATACTACTTCCATTTACGTATTGGCCTTTACCCAAAAATAAATCCGGATAACACAATTAGATTTATAAAACAGATTTTTGTTTCTTAACACAAAAACCAGGCTGTCATCTAACATGATCCAAGTCTAATGCAGTTTTATTTAAGATTGAAAGGCCAATCTCCAAAAACAAAACTTCACAGTGGCCCAAATATGAATTTGTCTGGAATTTTTTCGTTTGTTTCTTCTGTTTTTGATTATTTATTTATTTATTTATTTATTATTATTATTTTGGTATTGTCTGGAAGTATTTGATTTTTCATTTCGACATTTTTGAAACTATTATCTGTTTTATTTTCTAAAATCAATATTAATTGATATCGTAAAAGCAAAGCGTATGTTTTTTTTCCAAAGACAGTAAGTTATTTTATTTCAAATGAAAAAAAATATTTTGATCAAATTAAGGACTACACAAAAGAAAGTGGGATTCTCTCATCCTTAGCTTAAACATTAGCGAGACACAATAAAAAAATGAAACTAAGAAGAAAGCAAAACTAGAATTAAGTTGGAACTTCAGTCGGTAAGTTTACAAGTTCTTGATTTTGTTTGATATCAATTGCCAAAAATTCTTCAGAGCAGATGTTTGCAGCATTAGAAAGCCACACTCAAACTTATGATCTATTAATATCATTCAATAGCATTATGGTAATAATATATATGCTTATTCAGGAGACATTTTTTTTAAAACAAAATATAGTATAACTATAATATAATGAAAACAAGACCAGTGCTTAATATCATTCAGATGCAGGTGCATGATGCTTAATATCTATCTGTGTAACTGAAAATGGTAAAGAGCTGAATTTCCATCAAGTGCTTTGTCATAAAAGTATGCTCTGTAATCCTGCAATAATGTTTCCCCATTAAGAGAGAAGGATTATCTTGAGACAATAGCTCCCTTATGGGGGCATAGATTCTTGTTGATGGAGACTGGAGATAGAATGATCATGAGTGATGAACATTGCTATTTCTAACAAGTATACTACTCTGGACAACATACATTAATCTCTAAGTAGCTTTAGAAATGTGAATATGATGTGTTGATATAGCAAGTGTTTGAGCCCTATATTATGTTCTTTAAAACCATATTTTGTGATATCCTTTTTTTACCTTTGCAACAAAAAATGATAAAGAGCAGAATTGCCACCAAGTCCCTTGTTATAGTAATAAGCATTAAAATCTTGTAACAATGTATCCCTATACAGAGGGGGGTTATCTTGTGAAAGTAACTCCTTGATGGGGCCATATATTCTTTGTGATGGGTTATCAAGAGTGAAGAAGCATGCAACTGATACCCTTGGCCCTCTATGGTTTGCCACAACACGGTGCTCCACGCTTTTCAATTTGTCATTAGATATCAGCTGCAAATGGTAACATAAATTAAGATTATTACACGATATATGATTCTGCTCTAGTTACATTATAAATTATGCATCTATTGGAAAGGATTCACATGTCATAAACGGTAGTCCAGTGCTTAAACATCCTGTCAAAAAGGTGTAATGTAGGTGCCTTAACTTAATAATTGTATCGATGGCTGATTCCACGGAAGATTCACACGTCATATAGAGAACAAACAATTGAGATTTAAAATGATCAAATATAGGGTTGAAATGAAATATCATCTCTCTATAAAAAGTTAAAAACTGAAAGATTTTAATAGATTGGAAAAATATTGGACTCACTTGTAGCATATCTCCAATGTTAACTACCAAAGCAGCATGAACAGGGGGAACATTGATCCACTGATTTTGCCACAAAACTTGTAGGCCACCAATGTGATCTTGGAGCAGAATTGTGAGAAAGCCAGGATCTGAGTGTTTGGTAGTGCCAAGAGTGAGTTCAGGCTGAGGACATGGTGGATAATAGTGACACAGAATTGAATGCCCTTTTGCACAATCTATGCTTTCAAGATATTCAGGGTTCAGTCCAAGTGCTTCTGATAACAATCCAAATAAAAGGCTCCCCAATACCTTTATCTGCCTTGAGTACTCCATTATTGCATCCCTGCAAATCAGTTTTATTTCATGGCTAAATTATACAGCATAAGTACCCAAAATTTTGGTTCCCTCTAAATCAAATCACATTTTCCTAAATCATATTAATTCACATCCCACAACTTTCTACTTATATCCTCCCTTGGTTCCTCACAATATCTCTCTGCTTGGCAGACCAAAAACTAATCCGTTGTAAATCGGAATTCTGATCTATTATTGGCTGATGAGTAGATGCATACACAATGCGTAATTTGAACCCGACTGGTGAGCTTTCCAGTCAACCAACTCAACTTAGTGAGATGTCATTTTGATAATTAACTATGGCTTCATATAAGAGCCCATCCGACCAAAGTGTCGCTATAGCCAAGGTAGCAAGACATTATAATCTTCTAGTCAAGTATACGCAATTCGAGTATCGAGAATAAAAATAGTTTCCATAAGTAAATACATAATCTTGATAAATTAATTGCAAAATGTTATTCTGAATATCAAAGTTATATTACGAACCTACAAACCAAATGCAATTCCTGAGGATGAAGAGGATCAGGACCCATAACACACAACAGTGTGTCTCTCCAATTAGCATATCTCGTTCGATACAAATCAAAGTTGCTACCATACTTCACCTTCTTCATCTTATCCCTCGTGTAATACTCTCCCTTCACCTCCTGTGGCAACTCGTGGAACTGACGCGCCGCAGTCAGCGTTTCTTCCAGCACCTTCAATGGCACCCCATGATTTACCACTTGGAACAGCCCCACCGTCTCCGCGGCCTCTCGAACTGCGGCAACCACTTTGGAACGGTCTCCGGAGACACCCTTGAGGTCGATGACCGGAATCGTGAACTGGGACGGAGTCTGGTTGTCGGCGGCGAGTTCTTCCGGAGGGCGGATGAAGATTTGTGGGAGTTTGGTGATGCCAGAGTCAACGAGGCCCTTGACGCCAGCTTTGGATTCATCGAAGGACTTCAGTTGCTGGAGACGATTGTAAGATTTTGAAACTCCGCCGGTGCCGGCGACAGACATTGTTGGAGAGTGCAAAATGCTTCTAATCTTACAAAGATTTTATTTTCTCACAAAATAGCTTTTGAGAAGAGATGATATTTTGGACTTCTAAAATAATTTCAATGTCATAAATTCCAATTTATCTACATAGTCATTTTCCTTCTTAGTATTTTCTTTGGATTTGGAGGCACCATCTTTAGAATTATCAGTCACAATTGGCTTAACAGGACACGCAATATCACAAGTTATATATCCCCATAATTTACGTCCTTTAAAAAATCTTCGCATAGTTTCAACTCAATGTGCATAGTTGGAGCCAATAAAAATAACAGGAATAGGCTAAAAAACATCTAATTTTTCCATAGTAATAGAAGAAATAGCAAAGGAAAGAAAAAAACTGCAAATTCGAGGCAGAAAACGGAAAAACAGAGCGCGAAATTGAAAAGAGCTCACCAAAAAATCTTAGGGAAGGTCCCACTTGTCCGCCACGTCAGCAGGCACGTCAGCGAACAATGACGCGTGACGGCACCTGAAAGGAGGGAGAGAGACATGCTGGCAGCGAGGTGGACGCGCGGGTCAAACGCGGGTTGGGTCATGCGTTCGCGGGTCGGCCAAGAATAGCTTCGTTACGACCACGTGGCAGCACCAGGAGTGTTAGATCTGCACCAAGATCAATGGCTGCTGAAAGGCTAGAGGGCGAGGAGGGCTCGCGTCGCTAACACGTGGGAGCACGAGAATCGTCCGATTGGAGCTGAGATCCAACGGCAGCTGAACCTTTTAAAGGAGAAACAATGGAGGCGGGCAGCAAGATTCCGGCGGTGCGTGACGGCGCGTCTGGTGGCTGATGGCGGCGATCTTGGCAGCGTTGGAAAACTGACGAAGAGAGGAACACGATGATGTCGGAGGTGACGGACCAAAGCGTCAAAAATAGATCGAAAAACGAGAGGAAACCGGCACGGTCGGATGAGAAAAAGTTATGAACAAAAACTCATTGAAAAAAAAAAAAAACCTTAGGCTTTTGATACCATGTTAAAAACAAGAGATTGAGAGAGTGATCTGAAAAGTGTATTATTGAGTGTGATAAAAGGTACAATATATAAAGGGTATTTATAGGTGCTAAATGAATCAAAGTAATAAAGACATAAAATTCTACAATTAATGTACAGATATACTATATAAATATAGACGATGCTAATTGATCTAAATTGTTTATAATTATTTTCTAACAAATTTCAATGTCATAAAATTAACCCAAATTTAGGTGTTTGAAGACCAAAATATATTTTTATTTTAAAATTAATTTTGTCAAAATTAAATTGAGTTCAATGAAGATATGATTTAATTTCTATTTAGTTATGCCCATCTATTTCTTAGTGATATAGTACGTACTTTTCTTCAGTTACTTTCATATCCTTCTTAAAATGAGCGTTTTTTATTATTGATATCCTTGTTAAATTCATCATTTTCTCAAACATAAAAAAAAAAAAAATTACTCAAAATAGTGTAGTCATTATTCTAGTGATAGTAAAATTTCATAATTTTAGTCACGACAACTCATCTTTCAACTACAAAATATGACCCAAATTCTCCTTTGTATGTCAAAATTTAACATGCATAATTTTATTTATGTCCCAAGTTAGGAGCTATTTATGAGTATGAAGTATTGATCTAAGTGGAATTCCATGCCATAATTAACCCATTAACTTAAAATGGGAAAGAGCTGAATTGCCATGGTCGCGCAGGCCCTTGCTATCATAGTAAGCAATGAAGTCTTTGAGTGATGTATCCCTATACACTGGAGGGTTATCCTCGGACAAGAGTTCTTTGATGGGGCCATACATTCTTCTTGTTTGGTGAAGATGAAGAGTGAAAAAGCATGCCACTGATACTCTTGGCCCTACATGATTTGCAAGTACACGGTGCTCCACACTCTTGAATTTGTCGTTGGACATTAGCTGTAGTATGTATCATATTATAGCACTAGTCTAATCATGCATTTTCAACTCAATTTAAAAGAATTGGACTTACTTGTAGCAAATCTCCAATGTTGACTACTATAGCTCCATGAAGAGGAGGCACATCAATCCAACCATTTTGGGTCAAAACTTGGAGGCCACCAATGTGATCTTGAAGCAGAAGAGTTAGGAAATCGGGATCAGAGTGTCTGGTAGTTCTCATGGTGAGTTCTGGCTCAGGACATGGTGGGTAATAATGGTATAAAATTGAGTGCCCGTTTGCACAATCCAAGCTTGCAAGATGCTCAGGCTTAAGTCCAAGTGCTTCTGATAGCAATTCAAATAACACCTTCCCCAAACCCTTCACTTGCCTTGAATATTCCATTGTCACTTCCCTGCAAATTAAACTAGGTAGTTATGTACTCTGAATTAAGATTGATGTTACGTAACTAAATTTTTTAACCAACATCAGCTAACGTTTTTAAATCATTTTATTTATAAATTTTAAATTATAAATTTAAATATTAAATTTCTTAGTCACCAAAAAAAATATTAAATTTCTTAAGGTTAACTAACTAAAAGTTAGTTTATAACCAATCTGAATTGGTCGAGTAATCAGGTTACTTATCCACTTAAACAAGTGTTGAGAATTTGAATTAAATCTCATTTTATACATGCAACAAACTATGCCAATAAAAATCTTTAAATAGACTCCAAATTCACAACAAATTAGAACTTAACCTCATACCATACCATGGAAATAAAAAAAAAAGTTAATTCACCAACTTTTGAGTGAATTAATTACTAATTAAATCCATAGGATACAAGATTAATCAGTAATTACCTACCTGCATGGGGGAGGCAGTTCTTGAGGATCAAGGGGTTCAGGGCCCATAACATAGAATAGTGTGTCTCTCCAATTAGCATACTTTGATTGATACAAATCAAAGTTGCTAACATACTTCACTTTCTTCATCATCTCCCTTGTGTAGTACTCTCCTTTCACCTCCTGTGCCAGCTCGTGAAACTCACGCGCCGCTGTCAGCGTCTCTTCCAGAAGCTTCACGGGGATCCCGTGATTCACCACCTGGAAAAACCCCACCGTCTCCGCCGCATGTCTTACGCCCGCCACTATTCCGGCGCGGTCTCCGGAGATATCCTTGAGGTCGATGACTGGGATCCTGAACTGGGTCGGTGTCGGTTCTCCCGGAGATGGGTCGCCGGCGGTAAGCTCTTCCGGGGAGCGAATGAAGATTTGTGGGAGTTTGGTGATGCCGGAGTCAACGAGGCCTTTGACTCCGGCTTTAGATTCGTCAAAAGCCTTCAATCGTCTCAAGCGGTCGTTGATTGCGGGATTTCCGGCCCCGGCGACAATCATTGTGATTGTGACACTGTGACAATGATGAGTGTTACAAGATTGAGCTTTATCTCTCTCTCGTCTTTTTTTTATATTGGCATATCGCACGTGCTAATGCTGGCCAAGGTTGTAATTAGCCTCACCTCTCACGTGATGTAAGGTGTTGGTAAATTGAATTATATTTTAGTTAAAACGAGGGTTCAATTTCAAATCTATTGCCACATCGTTTGCAGAATTTGTGGATTTTATATTCTTTTCTTGAGTGTTGTTGCAACTATTTTTTCTCCATAAAAGTCTAATGTGAACATTCATATGGCAGTTGTATAACATAGGAGTGATTTTTGATTGAGAAAAAAATAAAAATTGGTTATGGAATTCAGCGTTTAATGAATTATATATATACTTCACTAAGCTATATTATCACAGCAAATAGCTCCAAATTAGTAACTTTTAATTAATTTAACAACAAACTAAATTCTCTCAATTAACTTAATTGCAGAGAGTACTTCGAATAGAGATTTAATTGTAAAATTTTTTTGCGGAAATAGGGATGGGGCAAAATTTCCTTGAAGTAGGCGCTTGAATTAGCAGGAATTTTATCTCGTCCCGTTAATTTTTGAAATTTATAAATTTATTTAATTGTCTTTAATAGTTTATATCTCATATATGTTAGAGAGAGAAAGAGAGATCAAAATTTTTTAATCCTCATTTGCATAGCCCTTCTTCAATTTATAAATCCCTAGCATCGTCTATACTCTATCCAACCTCTCTGCAGCCTCGCCACTTTCCCATCTCACCGCATTGTCACCCCTCACCGTTTTATCACCTTCTCCACGTCGTTCTCTATATTCGTTGCGTTTCTTTCCACAACTCTATCGTCGTGTTCATTCTCCTCTCTACTACCGCGTCTCCCACCTCATCCACTGCTCAGTGTTCTAGTTTGTCGTGGCGTCCCTCACTGTGTCATTTTGAAAGAAGTCATCATCTAATCGTTTAGACTTTTTATATAAAATCTTACTGATTTTGTATAGGATGGATACTTTCAACTTTATTCCTATGAAAATTAATAATTAGTCAGAATTATTAGAGAGATGAAGAATCAAGTCCCAGCAGAAAATAGGACTCTATAAAAAATGAAGATGGAGAACAATATTCTCCCACACCAGACAATGAAAATGGGGATATGAAACAAATCTGAGGACGAGAATGGAGAGTAGAAAGGCATCTCTTGCTCCGTCCTATCCAGTTGACATCCCTAACACAACTAGAAAATGGATTAATACAGACAGATTTAGTCTTTATTATAGACGGATTTTTCGTTACCGACAAATTTTTACTAGTTACCGACGGATTTTCTCTCTGTAAATTCTCCATCCATTTCCCTGAGACACCGAACTTTCCGACGGATTTTTCATCTGTAATTACAGACGGAATTTTCGGCGGATTTTCTATCTGTAATTACAAACGGATTTTCTGACAGATTTTTTGTCTGTAATTTGAACCTTGGAAAATCATCCCACACTCTGATTACAGACAGAAAATCCGTCTGTAAATCCGTTATTAAGGTAAAATAGAATTTTTTTTAGATTTTTCCATTACAAAATAAACTTGTTTTCATACAAAATAAATATAAATTTAATAAATACAAATTTTTATTGATGGTACAAATAGAAAAACACACCAGTGAGCACAAAGCGCTTTCTTTATAATAAGAAGAAATTATTTTCATGCAATAATACAATCTGAATACATTAGATGACAAGTAACTACTAATGGACTCATCAGGATTCAATATCCTAATTTATGGATAGCTTCATTTTTTCTTGAGTTTCTTGTAATGGTGGCAATATACTTGCTTCTTGAGATTCTTGTGTTAGAATTTGGTTGAATTAGTCCCACATTGCTTAGGATAGCAAATGGAGTGAGTGACCTGGCTATAAATATAAGGCTAAGTTCTCCATAATTTTTGCACCAGTCAGAAACACTTTAAGCTTGTATCTGATTTTTCTTTTCCTCTATACTCTTTGATTAGAGAGTGTTGTGAGGTGTAGTTAGATATTTGCTTTGAGAGAGTGTGGGTGTACTGGGGCGCCGGTGTTAAAGAGAAAGAAGTCTATGTGTTGTAACAATTTTCACATAGTGATAATCTCTGGTTGTCATTTGACAACGGCCATGGTTTTTTCTCCGGTAATTGGAGTTTCCACGTTAAATTCTTGTGTTGTGATTGTGTCTATTTTATTTCTCTGTCAAAGGTGTTTTCTAAAGGGGGAATGGTGTCTTATTCCCAACAAGTGGTATCAGAGCTTCGGTTCGGTGGGATTTATTCTTAGTATGCTCTGTGGTTGCAGCCTAGTCTGACCTTCCACATCAGAAAAGAATTTTGTCCTGTAGCTTGAGGTTGATCTTTGGTTGCTGTTGTTGTTGCTGGAAGGCAGTGTGACACTATGAGAGTGCAGTTTGGAAAGGTTCTGGCTAAGGAAAGACCTGATATTTAAGTGTGTTCATTGTGACCCACCTCTCTTTCCTGGGGACCCTTCCTAGTGCACGGTCTACAATTGAGTTATACTATTTCAGTATACGATTGCAACAATGTCAGGATATTCAAGTGCTGTGAAGCTTGAAATAGAGAAATTTGATGGAAGAATCAATTTTGGCTTGTGGCAAATACAAGTCAAGGATGTGTTGATACAATCAGGTTTGCACAAGGCGTTGAAGGAGAAGATCTCTGGTTGCTCTCTCTATGAGAGAAGATGATGTTCTCTAGAAGACAAGAAGTATCCTCATGGTATTGCCGCACTGCCATGGATAAGGATAAGTTGTGGCAATCGGGTCCACAAATTGCACACGGGTATTGGTTGGCGTTGAGATGCAAGGTGTGTGGTGGAGTTAGGTCGATGGCTGAAGAACTTCCAGGAAAAGTCAATTTGGAAGTTGCACCATGAATTTTCAGCAAGGTTTTGATCTGTACTAAGACAAAATGCTTGGAATGGTCTAATTCCAAGTGAATATACTTTCATGGTGGAGTATGATAGTTCTATGAACTATGATTGTCGGTATAGACAATGGCAGCAAAGAATTGTCGGTGTTGACAATGGAAGCTGAAGATGTGTGACTATTTCAATCAAGGTGGAGATTGTTAGGATTTGGTTGAATTAGTCCCACATTACTTAGGATAGCAAATAGAGTGAGTGGCCTAGGCTATAAATATGAGGCTAAGTTTTCCATAATTTTTGCACCAGTCAGAAACACTTTAAGCTTGTATCTGATTTTTCTTTTCCTCTATACTCTTTGATTAGAGAGTGTTGTGAGGTGTAGTTAGATATTTGCTTTGAGAGAGTGTGGGTGTACTGGGGTGCCGGTGTTAGAGAGAAAGAAGTCTATGTGTTGTAACAATTTTCACATAGTGATAATCTCTGGTTGTCATTTGACAATGGTCGTGATTTTTTCTCCGGTAATTGGAGTTTCCACGTTAAATTCTTGTGTTGTGATTGTGTCTATTTTATTTCTCTGTCAAAGGTGTTTTCTCAAGGGGACATGGTGTCTTATTCCCAACATCTTGGTCCATCAAAATTATTCGCTACTTCCCACTTTCTGAGCAGAGGATGTCTACCTTACTATATCCGATCTACACTCAGACAACAAATAAAGCAATTATTAGAAAAAAGAACCAAAAAGGAGTTGTTACCACTGCAGTTACTTTTGATTAAATTTCAAGTATCTGCCTGCAACAATTTTCAAGATGAAACTAAGATGAGTACTTACCTCTGCAGTTACTTTTGATTCAAGAAAGATCAATGGCCATGATTTAAGCTCAGTTTCTTCAATCGGAGGTGCTGGTGGATTCCAAAGTATGAAATAAGGAAGAAGCGCATATGCACCGTCAAAACTGAAAGTAAAAAGAAGGGCCAAAAAGGAACTTTGCTTTTTGAGCTGTAGAACATCATAGTCAACATTGCAAGGACATGCAAAGTAATAACAGAATTAACATTTCAATTAACATTAACAAACTATGTTAATTTTTTAGGGAATATCAGATTCAAAGTGAAATACCTCCTTCCTGTAAGAAATAGCAGCATGCTATTGGCTAAGGGCCACAAACCCATTATGTACCACAATGACACAAGCACTTCATTCATTCTGAAACCATCATCTCCTTTCAAATTCAGAAGCTTTTGCAGAAAATACATGTCCCTTGACTAATACAGGGGCGGGGGAAGAATTAATCCAAAAATTTAATAAAAAACAAAAAAATATGAAAATGAATGACATTAGGGAATAATAATTTAATTTTTATATATTACATCCAATCATATCTTACAGATAAATTAAAAAAGAAAAAAAGAAAAACAGTTCATTTTCACACCAAATATCTCAAAAAGAAACTGCTTTTAACTATATAAAACACCTAATTAGATGTCATTTTAAAAAATAATTTTACACCCACATTAGTATTCTCTTATTCTATCAAATCCAATCTTTTACCCAAACCATTCAAGTAGCAAGTATGAACACAACTACTTTTACAAATGTAGCAAAATATGACTAAATATCTGATTATAATTTCTAGATATTAGCAAAGTAAAGGAGTTGTTACTTGCAGAAATTAGCTGAAAATTTATTGATGGAATTATGCATTCATAATAAATTAATAGCAGTATCACTAAATACAAAGTATTGAAACTGATGGCAGCTTATGATATACTTTACGCTTTTCAGACTTAAATACTTAATCTTGGTAAACTTCAATATTGAAGAATAGATAATTTTTTCCACATCAAAGCTTGTCTAACATTGACATTCAATTCAAACTTTCTTTTTAATGAAAGAACAATCTCTTTGAAAGACAGAGAAATTTTTATTGTCCTATCCATTTCTTTGCACCAAGTTTATCAGCTATATGTGTATATTGCCATGTTCACAGCATTTCAAAATCTGAAAGACTATAACCCCAATTATAGATCAGTTACGGATTTCTGTAGCTGTTAATTCAAATATATAAAAATGTTTCGTACCAGACTAAGAGCTGTGGTCCCAAGAAGCAGCAAATATAGTTTATCCTAAAATTAATAAAATATCAGAATTCTTATTAGTTGGCAATAATTAAGTATCAATCTATATCACCATTTCTGTCTTTTTGGGTTTAATGGATAAAGCAAAATCACTATATAATAAGAACATCAGGGATGGTTTTTGATTAGAAACCGTTAAACTATCAAAGACTGGATTCATCAATATAGTCACAACCATTTTAGCACAAACCTCAACTAGATGAAGATTAGAAGCACGACTGAGAAGAGAAAATGAACATGAATCAACATGGTTCAGAGAAAATGAACATGAGTTCCAGATGCTACCAGAATGTCAACATGGTTCCAGAGAAAATGAACATGAATCAACGTTCCAATGCTGGCTAGGAAAAGAGTAGCAAAAAGATTGCAAATAGATTCAATCTACAGAAAGAACATGTCAGATTCTTGCTATAAAATACTTTTTACCACCAAGCATTCCAGTTAAGAAACTATGTTCATGAAATAATCAACAAATTTGTAAATGACAGAAAAATGAGAACCAGATTGTAAACAATGGCTTTCTAGAAGAAATTTTTACAAATATCCCAGTCTTGTGAAGAACATAAATCAAAATAACCAATGAAATGTGCATGGATCTTATTAAAAAGCAATACATTGCACAAAGCTACATCAAGCATGTAACAATCAACTGCTATTTAAATGGAATAATTCCTTTTTGGTGTTTATCTTTGCCGCTTTTGAAACATTTAGACCTTTCACGTACCCAATTCACATGAAATCTAAGTGCAATCTCATCTTATTCCTTGCTGTACTTGAATTTATGCGGCAACAAAATTCATGGAGATATTCCAAAGTCGGTTTTCGACCTTGTGAACTTAACTGAATTGTGTTTGTCATCAGATAACCTAACAAACTTCAAAGGTAAACTGACACCAGAACTTACCTGCTCAAAAGTTTAGTTTCTAGAGATACACCTTCTCTAAGAGAAGCAACCTGCCAAAATTAAAATGAAGAAGGACACAAAAAATCAGCAAAGGCAGCACAAGGAGTAAAGCAGTTTCTATTGGTAAGTATTAAGCAAATAAAAAATCAAACTCAAATATACATTAATATAAACAATGGTATTATATATTAATATTGTTAGATTTCAAAGCTCAGTTAATATCTTTTTTTTTTTGGTTTGGAAAAAGGAGAAGAGGAGGAGGAACCCTCACCTATTTATCAAGCTCCCTAGCTCTGGCCTCCACTTCTTGGCGTTTTTTCTCTACAACTCTTAACTGTCAATATAATCAAGCAAATATGTTAAATATCACATAATTTGAGTTTAAAATCAACTTTGTTAGGCCAGAAGAGCGCCACCTTTTCTAATATAACCTCATTCTCCTCTTGTAGCATATCCAGCTGCAAAATAAAAGATGAATCAGCTTCAAAGCACATACTTTATGAATTACCAAATCAGCACCAGTATAAAGATTATAAGATTCAATTTTTGGAGATAGAAAATTTGATGCATTCGAATATATACTTCATCATGGAGTGCAAAGGTATTACTGCTGCCGCAGAGCGAACCAAAACTGTCGGTCTTTCAGCTGAGGTCGACCGCACCAAAAGAGTATGTTTTGCAAAATTCTGACCTAACTAAATGAAAAGCACCAAAATCTTATTAGCACAAGAAGAACGAGGTGAATAACAATTGAATCGGATCCATAATTTTAATACTTAGATCACACTTAATCACTATCAATGGCGCCAAACCAAGATAGATATATGGTTGGTTAAGAAAACCAATAAGAAACTTAAAAACCGTCCATCTAATGGAAATTAATTATAACTTAGACTTATAAACAAAATCAATAACAGCAAGCGAATATTCATATATTCATCTAATGGAATCAGAGGATTGGAGTTCCTTCACAGAAAGCTTGCCATCTCTGTCTCTGTAATAAAATTCTAAATTATTTTGAGAAGATAGAAACTAAAAAGAAAAATTGATAAACCTAAAATTGGCACAGAAAAATTGAGCCCTAAGCAACAGAATCATAAAATCAGAGTATACCTCTTTATAGCCGTGGAGTGTTATCTGGGGGAGCCTGGTGGTTACTCTGAGGAGAATCTCACGGATGACGATGTTAGACACGGTGGCGAAGCGGTGGAAGAAAAACGCCGATGGTGGCCAAAGGAGGAGGAGAAGCGCGTGGGGACGAGGGAGAGGCTCCGGGAGCGAAATTGGCGGAGGTGTATGAAGCGAAGGGGTGGGAAAAGGAGCACGAGGAGGACGACGTCTGGTTTCTGG
Source organism: Arachis ipaensis (assembly GCF_059453495.1). Taxonomy (NCBI): domain Eukaryota; kingdom Viridiplantae; phylum Streptophyta; class Magnoliopsida; order Fabales; family Fabaceae; genus Arachis; species Arachis ipaensis. Next base: position 157,269,442 of record NC_142440.1, on the reverse strand, counting down.
AGGAAGGGGAAGCCACTGCGGCCATTGTTGAATTGATTCGAATTGGATGTGACTGAAACTCGTGCGATGAGGAGACACGTGCAAGCGGCGGCAGCAGCGGCGAAAGAAGAAGCTCGTGGAAGGAGAGAGGAAGAAGCTCGTTTTAGTTGAGTGGAGTGTGAATGGAGCTCAAAAGAGTGGGGGTAGAATTAGGTTTAATCTAATATTTTTCGACGAAAAATTTTAAATTACAAACGGATTTTTCGTCTGTAATAATTTAATAAAACGCAGTGTTTTGTCTATTTAATTACAGATGAATTTTCCGTCTATAAACATTTCCTACGAAAAAAATTAATTTTTTTGACAGAATTATAGACGGATTCTCTTTTCCATCTGTAATTTATGCTAATTCATTTTTTTGTTTTTCGACAAAAAATTCCTCTAAAATTTCGTCTATATTTTCATGAGATAAAATTCATCAAAAATATCCGTCTGTAATAACTAATTTTCTAGTAGTATAAAGACATATTCTGCAACTCATACGTTCTTTTTCTTGTTTTCATTATATTATATTAAACTTTTTCAAAAAAAATATTGTATAATATTAAAAAATTTTAAATATTTTTAAAACATTAATATTTTAATAATTTTAATTATTAAGTTTTATTATAAAAAATATATATAATATATTAATTAAAATCAACTATTAAAATGAGTGAAATATGAGTGTTTTAAAAATATTTCAAAATTTTTCTCATTATTACCATAATGCTTTTGAGTGAGATTAAAAGATCATAGGCTTGAGTATGACTTTCTAAAGCTGCAAACATAAGTTCGGCTTTTATTACATCAATTAATATTGATTTTTGAAAATAAAATTATAATAACTCCAAAATGTTGAAATTAATAATCAAATACTTCCAGGAGGCAACCAAAAAAAAACCAAAAAAAAAAGGATTCCAGACTAAACCAGCATATTTGGGACACTAAAGTTATGTTTTGGGGTTTGGGCCTTTCAATATTAAATAAAAAAGCGTTTATAAATCTAAGGGAAAAAGACAGATAGGTCATGATTTTTCAAACTTTTTATAAATACATTTCTGATAAAATTTAAATATAAAAAAGTCTCTGACTTTAACAAACGGAGGACAATTTAGTCCTTTCGTCTATTTGCCTCTCATACACCTAACGAAATTGGCTGACGTGGCTGAAACGGTGTACAGGTGTCCGTTACGGTGCCACGTTGGAAGGGGAAAAAAGTTCGAAGGACAAATAAGTCCTTGACGTCATTTTACAAATAAAGTTCGAAGGACAAATAGGTCCTTGAGAATTTTTTTTTCATTATACTTCTATTATGCTTCTATTATGAGAATTTAGTTTATAAAATTAGGCTAATTTTTTTTGTATGGAAAAAATATTGGTGTTTTTGTTGAAAATGGGAGAATGTGGTGTAATTATAGATGGGTGAATTTTTTTTGTAGGAAGTCAACACGTGGGGGGCGTGGTAAACACGTGACATCATTCTGGCCAACACGTGGGGGCGTGTTGAACACGTGGCAGCATCTTAGCCAACACGTGGGGGCGTGTTGAATAATTTCCACAATACTGTAATACACTTCAAATGTCAATATTCAACCAAAACACCAATTTTCTTTCCATATTAAAAATAATTTCTGATAAAATTATGCTTGTATTTTGAAATCTAGTTAACTTGTTTTATTCTACAATTTAAATTATTTGTATTAAAATTATAGAAATTGGGCTTGTTATGTTTCTACTCTTTTTTTTAAATTGCATTAGTTTAGTTTTAGTGCATTTGTGTATTATATTAGAATTTGTTAAATTGCATTAGTTCAGTTTTCATCATACCATTGGCATTAGTTAGCATCAGTTCATTTATGCATCAAGTTAGCATTAGTTCATTTGTGCATCATTCATGTATTAAGTTAGCATTAATGCATTTGTGTATTATATTAGAACTAGTATTTTTATGCATAATAACATTACGAGAATATTTTTTTTAAAAATTATAGTTCACTTTGTTCTAACAGTATAAATTATGCATGACACAAAAGATTTATAAAATCAAACTACTTTTACAAAAAAGTCGTAAGTTGACAAAAGTTTCTGACTAAGAAGACCAAGATATCTGCAAATAAAAAATTAAATAATAAGATTTTTAGTTATTATTTTTATATGAAAAAGTCTAATTTTTTATTAGTAATTAATTTTAACATTCATTATCTAAAATTTAAAATAATTTAATGTGTATAATTTTACATTTAAAATATTTTAATTGTAAAAAAATATCGAATGACATATTTTGATTTGTCAAATTACTAATATAAAATATAATTATATATAGAGTAAAAATAGTAGAGAGAAATATAAAAATGGAGAGAGGTAGATGAGAGAATTTAGAAAATGAGTTTATTAATTTTGAAAAAAAAAATTTTCAAAGACCTATTTGTCCTTCGAACTTTATTTGTAAAATGACGTCAAGGACTTATTTGTCCTTCGAACATTTTTTTCCTTCCAACGTGGCACCGTAACGGACACCTGGACATCGTTTCAGCCACGTCAGCCACTTCCGTTAGGTGTATAAGAGGCAAATAGACGGAAAGACTAAATTGTCCTCCGTTTGTTAAAGTCAGAGACTTTTTTGTATTTAAATTTTGTTAGAGATATATTTATCAAAAGTTTAAAAAATCAGGGATCTATTTGTCTTTTTCCCTAAATCTAACGGTGTTAGCTGGCCAAACCCAAAAAAAATGGTATTAGCTGGCCGAAGGCCAATTGCCAATACGTAAATCAATGGAAGTAGTGTATTCGAACAACAAAAATGTTATTTATATACTAAAATTAATTCTCAAGTATATAAATATATGTATAATTTAATTTATTTATAATATATATTTATATTTTAATATATATTTTATACTGATAGTTAATTTTAGTAATTATATAATTTTGATATATATATATAATATAGTTGTTCTAACAATGAGGAATCGCACATAACTTGGCCAATAACATTAGGTAAACCAAAAAAAGGTGATTATGAAAATAACATTACGAAATTGCATCCAATGCCAAATGTTTTTGCTTTGGTCGATTCAATTTTAAGTGACTGTTTCTTATTTCAGATGTTTTATATTTGTCTTGAAGGAATTGGTATTGATATTTTACTGCGGATAAGTAAAAATTTCTTACATAAGTTACATTGTAGTTATATTTGATGATATATCGTACACATTTTGATTTCATTAATTTTTTTTTTGTGACAATTTTGATTTCATTAATGATCAATAGCCCAAGTGGTCTTTATTAATTATGTTTAAAAATATCTAGAAGAAAAATTCAAAAGGCATTTATCTAACACACGGGCTTTTGGTATAACATATCAAATAACATGAAAAATTTTTTAGTGTGTGTTTGAAGGGAAAATAGGAGAAAGGAAATGAGAGGAAAAAAAAATAAAAAAAAAATCTTTTTTTATTTATTTGTTTGATTGAATGAAAAAATAAAAAAAAAAGAATGAATAGTGTAAAAAAATAAGTGAGACCTACTAAAATTTTTTTCTTTCAATAATAGATGAAAATGGATAAAAAAGTATACTTAGTATTAATATTCTAATAATATTATTCTTTATTTTTTAATATATTTTAAAATATATAGGACTAAAATTGCTTTTTTTATAATATTATATATATATATATTATTTTTTTTATTTAAATATATCTAAAAAAACAAAATTTTATTTATTTCTTTTTTTTCTTCTTTTCTTTTTATTTTTTATTTTTTTTCAACTAAATAAAGCTTTATTGTTTGTAAAAAGCATATCTTTTTTAAATTACGTCCGACATCGGAATATAAATATATAATCATAAAATAAATACATAATAGAAACGAAAAACAATCACCGAACACGTACATCGTGGCCCACCGATCAAATCAACGTGATAGGTTTTGTTTCCTTAGATGGTGCAAATTATAAAAAACTTTTAAATGTATTGATAGAGTATAATCTTAATTATATATATTATATATTTTTTATAATTAAAATTAACGATTTAAAATTATTAAAAAATTAATCTATTAATATATTTAAAAGTATTTTTAAAAAAATAAGGGTAAAGTCGCCAATATATCACGTATCATAGGTTAATTTTAAATTTGAAAAAAAATATAAATATAATAATAATAAAATTGTAATTTTTATAATTTTTATAGTATAAAAGATTTTATCTTTTTTATTTTTATTAATTACATTTAATATTAAAAATATATACATATGCACTAATACTTGTTCGGTAGGTCGGGTACCGGACTGTTCGGGTTAGGACCCTGAGGTCAACGCTTGGGATGGTGGAGAGGCTCGTCTGGTCGTGGTTTCCTGGTCCCGGGTGTGTGAGGTTCCGAGCACTTCGTATGTGGAGGGGGGGTGCCACCTGCAAAGACACTCCGACGCTCTTGTCAGAATATGTGCAGGCGGAAAGGAGGTGGTGTAAGAGTGTGACGTACCTTGGGGGGAGAGCCAGTCTCCCCCTTATATACATGTCAGTAGTGGACCCCTTCAATGGCCAGGCCCATACCCTCAAGGGCGCTGTCCTTCGGCTGTGTGCAAGCCGTACGAGACGCGTGTCCGGGTCGGGTGGAGGGCGCATTACTGGGCCGGCGAGAACTCGGGTCGGGTTGACCCGCGTGAGTTTGGGCCAGGCCGTAACAGTGCCCCCGACGCGTCAGCGATGGCCGTGGGGGCCATTGGGGGCGCGTGATGTTTACACTCGTGCGTTGTCGTCGGGTCGGCTGATCGTGGGAGGGACGCGTCTCTTGCGCGCGTGTCTCTTGGTCTGCTGTGGCATCTGTTTGCCGTTTCGTTCTCCGCGCTGGGCATTTAATGCTCATAATGATTTGAAAAAAACCCGTGCGCAAAGACTGTCTTGCCCCTGCTTCCTTTCGCGCTTTTGGGGGTGGTTTTTAAACAGTTTTTCTCCCTATCCACCTCCCACTCCCACTATTTCCAACTCTTTTTCTCCCTAACATCCAAAGCTTTCTGTGCGAACTCCCTCTTGCTCCAACTTTCAGTCCATATTTCCTTCATCGTTCCAGGTAATCCTCTGGTTTCTTTCTTCTGGTATCTGTGTTATGTTCTGTTGTTGTGTGATTTGCTGTTTGCGTTTGTTGCATGGCTGGTTTATTTTTGTTGAGAGGTTTTTCAGTGCTGGGGTAGGTGAGTTAGGGAAGGGGTACCATTCCAGGATAGGCTTTTTTGGGTGGTTTGTGAGGTAGGCGTAGTTTTTAGCCGTATCTGGTCATGATTGAGTTGAAAAGGTGTAGTTTCTGAGTTTTTTCGGGCTCCCGACCTCATAGACTAACGGAGTGGTACCCCGCTGTAGGTATGCCTCGCGTTGTCTCCCGGTCTTCCGGATCTGCTGCGGCTTACGACCCGTATGCTTGGGTGACTGATGATATAAGGAGTTCACCCAACCAGATGGACTTGGAGGAATTGACGGAGTTCCGGCAAGCCGGCTACTTGTGTGGGGGTACTGACGAGGAGGCCAACTACGAGGCCATTGTCCCGCTTCCCCATGAGCGTATTTATGAGCTCAATTTTCATTCCCCCCGTGTCCCCGATTGGATCTGGTTTTATAAGTCCATGTTCACGCAAGTTGGCGTTCGGATACCGTTCTCCGAGTTTCAAATGGCGCTGTTGAACCGGATATCCGTCCCCCCGTCCCAACTTCATCCGAACAGCTGGGCTTCGATCCGCTGCTTCGAGATGGTCTGCGAGTACTTGGAGCTACCGGCGTCGGTGGACGTTTTTCTCTTTTATTTCAACCTTACCAACCCTTCCAAACAGGGGAAAGCGAGAAAAGGGTTTCTTTCTTTTCGTGCTGCCCAGGGTAGGAAGATTTTTAGCCTTTTTGAGGACTCCTACCATGGTTTTAAGGATAAGTATTTCAAGGTTCGTCCCGTCAAAGGTCGTCACCCCTTCTAGTTGTCGTTAGAGGGGGAGCGTCTCATCCAGACTTACTGGAGCTTTGGCGCGGGGTCGAATCCTTTTGTTAAAGTGTCGTACAAAAGGTTGTCGGCTGTAGATAAGCAGATAGCGAACGTCCTTCTTGCTATCTTTGAAAAGAACCCCGTGAACCCCCATCTTCTTATGGGTGAACAGGAGGCCGCCAGGAGCTATATTCGTGAGTTGTTTTCCTTGTTTGCCTATGTTTGTCATTGTTTTTTCTCTTTCCGATCTAACGACTAGTTGTGCTTGTTGTTTGTTGCAGTGGAAATGTCTGCCACCGTGACCGGTCTTGAGAATCTGATGAAGACCTTTTTTGAGGTAAGTGATGACGAGAATGCCGAAGAGAAGGACGTCGGCAAGTCGGAGGGTCCTTCAGGGGAGAAAGAGGGTCAGGCTTCTCCTGTCCCGGAAACCGAAACGTCGGGAAAACAGGCCGCAGGGGGTCAGGCTTCTCCTGTCCATGAGGAAGGGGGCGCTGACGGGCACGTGACTCTCACCCCTCATCCGGATAGTGACGTGGAGCTTATCCACACTCCCAAGAAGCGAAAGATGTCTTCCAGCCCGGAAGGGGCCCTTACCGTAATGGAGAGGAATTTTGATGCTTCCAAGTTCATTGACTCCCAACTGATACCCGGGACAGAAGAGCATTTTCATGCAACCGAGCTGTCCGGGCAGGCGAGGTGGATGTATCGCACCTTGCTTCGTGGGGCCGTGATAGCTCAGAAGGCCGAGTTTGAGTTATCCGGTATGGAGGCGCTTCGGAGGAAGCTTGAGTCTTCTGTTAAGGCGAACAATGACTTTAAGGCTCAAGTTGAACTCCTCCAGGGTCAGCTGTCCGAGATGGGGGGAAAGCTTAATGCTGCTGAGGAGAAGTCGTCGTTTGTTGCGGATAGGTTGAAGGCGTCTGATGAGACCGTGGCCCGGCTTCTTGAGCGTGAGATGACATTGGAAGGTCAACTGAACGCCGCTCAGGGTCGGGTTGTCGCCTTGGAAAAGGAGCGGGAGCAGGCCGTCTCAGAGGCGAAGGCCGCTAAGGCCGAGGCCGTTGAGCTTAAGAAGAAGCTTAAGGTGGCCAAGGAGCAAGGGAAGAATGCCATCTTGATGACCGAAGATGCCCTGAAGGCTCAGCTGAAGATTGCTGCTCCTGATTTCGAGACGTCGTCAATTGGTGTTTTCAAGACTATCCAGGACGGGAAAATTGTTGATATGCCGAGGAGATGAAGTCTCGTAACTTAGGATATTTTGTAATGCATTTGCTGAACAACTTGTTGATACTTTGTCGTTTTGTTTGCCTTGAACAATTTACTTGTCCGTTCCTTATTTTGACGCTTTATAAGTTATCGTCGTTTGATTGCTATGATTTTTGCTTGTTTCATTATTTTGTCGTGTTGCCGTTATCGTGTTATCGTTTATTCTGGGCGGGCTTATTTCTTGTGCCCGTCTCGCCGTTTTCGCATTTGGCAGCAGTTCGGACCGATTCGGTCGCGTAGTCGTCGAATTGGTTGAGGCCTATGAGCCGTCTGGCTCCCGGGGTGATCAATCCCGGGGTGCCGTTTTAGGTTTTGGTCATGAGAAACAGATATGAAGTAAGAAAGTTTTAACAAGTAAAGAATTTGAACAAGTGAAAATTACTCGTCAGTTGGGCAAGTATTTGACAAAGTAAGTAAACAAGATGGATTAATCATGTGGACAGGGCAAATATTAACTATTTGGCTAGACTCCCTGGCCGGTGAGCCGGTGGGTCAGGAGTAGAACCTCTTTAGGTTACCTGCGTTCCATGTTCTGGGTACTTCCTTGCCGTCAAGTTTTTCGAGTTTGTAAGCGCCCTTGCCGAGTACCTCCCTTACCCTATAGGGACCTTCCCAATTTACCGCCAGCTTACCTTCCCCTGGGGTCGGGACGCCGATGTCGTTGCGTCACAGGACGAGGTCCCTTTCTTCGAAGTCTCGTTTGAGGACTTTTGCGTTGTAACGCAGGGCTATTCTTTGTTTCAGTGCCGTTTCTGTTAGGTGAGCCATCTCCCTTGTTTCCTCGATCAGGTCTTTCTCGACCGCTTCGCTCATGCCCGCGAGTAGTAGTCGGGGGCTTGGTTCGCCGATTTCGACTGGTATCACCGCGTCGACCCCGTATGTTAGGCGAAAGGGGGTTTCCCCCGTGGCGCTTTGCTCGGTTGTCCGGTAGGACCATAAGACGGAGGGGAGTTCGTCGGTCTAGTTTCCCTTCTTACTGTCTAGGCGCTTCTTTAGACCAAGAAGGATGACTTTGTTTGCGGCCTCTACCTGCCCGTTTGTTTGGGGATGTTCTATTGAGGAGAACTTTTGCTTTATCCCCAGGCCAGAGAGGAATTCCATGAACTTCTTGTCGGTGAACTGGGTCCCATTGTCCGAGATAACGACCTCCGGGATGCCGAAACGGGTTATCATCTGCCTCCACATGAACTTCCGGCAGTTGGAGGACGATATCGTGGCTAGCGGTTCAGCCTCTATCCATTTGGTATAGTAGTCAATGGCTACAATGAGGTATTTGACTTGTCCTGGGCCGACCGGGAAGGGTCCCAAGAGGTCGACTCCCCATTGTGCAAAAGGACGTGTAGTCGTTAGCGAGCTTAGCTCGGAGGCTGGTGCCTTGTGGAAGTTGGCGTTTTGTTGACACTTCGTGCATTTTCTGACAAATTCCTTCGAGTCCTTCATCATTGTTGGCCAGTAGTATCCTGCTCGGATGAGCTTCCTTGCCAGGGCTTTGCCCCCGATGTGGTGTCCGCAACACCCTTCGTGGACTTCTCTAAGCACGTAGTCCGTTTGGTCGGGGTGCAAACACTTCAATAGGGGCTGGCTGAGTCCCTTTTTGAATAGTTGTCCCTGTATGATTGCATATCTGGCCGCCTCCCTTCTTAAAGCTTTGGCTGCCTTCTCATCTTCAGGCAACTTGCCGAGTTCCAGGAAGTTGGTAATGGGGTCCAGCCATGAGGGGCTCGACTCCGTCAGGTGGAGGGTGACCGTTGGTTCCTTCACCATGCCCTGGATGAGCGACCGGTTACCCGATCCTGGCTTTGTGCTCGCAAGCTTCGACAAAAGGTCTGCTCGTGTGTTCTTTTCTCTTGGAACGTGCTGGATAATGACCTCCTGGAACTGGCTTGTCATTTGCTTAACCTTTTCCAAGTACTTTTGGAGGAGGGGGTCCCGGGCTTGGTAGCTTCCGTTTATCTGCGAGGTGACGACTTGGGAGTCGCTGCATACTTCGACCCTCGTCGCCCCGACTTCCCGAGCCAGCATTAGTCCGCCTAGGAGAGCCTCATATTCTGCTTGGTTGTTTGACACGGGGAACTCGAACTTGGTCGATTGCTCATAGATGACCCCTGCTGGGCTTTCCAAGATGACCCCTGCTCCTCCGGACGTTTGGTTGGAGGCTCCGTCCACATGAAGCCTCCACCGTGTGCCCGTTTCCTCGGGAGGGTCGCCCGTTACCTCCACCAAGAAGTCTGCCATTGCCTGGGCCTTGATTGCGTGTCGAGGCTCATACTGTAGGTCATATTGTGAGAGTTCGATGGCCCAGGTCATCATCCTACCAGCCAAATCAGGTTTTTGCAGTATTTGCCGAATCGCCTTATCTGTCCTCACAACTATGCGGTGACTCTGGAAGTATTGTCTTAACCTTCGGGAGGATACTAGGAGCGCCAGTGCCAGTCTTTCTAGTTTGCTATACCTCAGCTCTGGTCCCTGGAGTGCCCTGCTCACGAAGTAGACGGGCTGTTGTGTCCTTGCTTCTTCTGTAACGAGGACCGCGGCAAGTGCTTCCTCAGTTACTGATAGGTAGAGGTAGAGCGGTTCTCCGGCTCTGGGTTTCCCAAGGACTGGTGGTGCCGCCAAGATTTGCTTGAAGTGGTTGAATGCCTCTTCGCACGCTGGTGTCCATTCGAACGTCATTCCCTTTCTCATTAAATTGAAGAAAGGCAGGGCTCTTGCTGCCGATGCGCCGAGGAAACGGGACAAAGCTGTCAATCTCCCAGCAAGTCTCTGGACGTCTTTGATGCAACCCGGACTCTTCATTTGGAGGACCGCTTGGCATTTTTCGGGATTGGCTTCCACTCCTCTTTGAGTGATCATGAAGCCCAGGAACTTTCCGGCCTCCATGGCGAACGCGCATTTGAGCGGATTAAGCCTCATGCCGTGTTGTCGTAGGGACGAGAAAATGCCGTTAAGGTCGCTCAGGAGATCGTCAGGTCGGGCGGTCTTTGCGAGTATGTCATCTACATAGACTTCCACTGTTTTGCCCAGGAGTTCGCTGAATATCTTATTCATCAACCTTTGGTATGTGTCTCCTGCATTTTTTAGACCAAATGGCATTACCTTGTAACAATAGATGCCCCCTGGCATTATGAACGCCGTTTTTTCCTCGTCGGGTCGGTGCATCGGTATCTGATTGTACCCTGAGTAGGCATCCATGAAGCTCAGGTATCTGTACCCTGCCGCCGCGTCGACAAGCGCATCAATATTAGGTAGGGGGTAGCAGTCCTTGGGACAAGCCTTGTTGAGGTCAGAGTAGTCCACGCACATTCTCCACCTCCCGTTGTGTTTTTTAACTAGAACCACATTTGACAACCAGGTCGAGTAATCCAGTTCCCGGATGAATCCCGCTTCTAAGAGGCTGGCCGTTTGCTTGGCTACTTCGTCCGCCCTTTCCTGCGACATTTTCCTCCTTCTCTGGGCCACTGGTTTGGCTCCTGCCTTTACGGCCAGGTGATGCGACATGAGCTGGGGGTCTATTCCTGGCATGTCGGCAGGTGTCCAGGCAAAGAGGTCGGCATTAGCCCTGATCATCTCCATCAAAGGCTCCTTTATTCCGTGCGGGAGGTTTCTGTTTATGAATGTGAATTTATCGTCCTCCTCGCCGACTCTGAACTTTTCCAAGTCTCCTTCTGGCTCTAGTCTGGGTTTGTCATCTACCCTGGCGTCCAGGTCGGCCAGGAAAACCCCTGACGCTTCCTTGGATTTTTTCCTGAGAGAAAGGCTGGCGTGGTCGCAAGCGACCGCCGTTTCCAAGTCGCCCCGGAGGGATCCCACGGATCCGTCATCGGTGATGAACTTCATCACCAGTAGTTTCGTACTGATAGCTGCCCCCAGGTCGTTAATGGTCTTTCTCCCCAGGATGATGTTATAAGCCGTCGAATCTCGTAATATTACAAAGTCTGCCATGATTGTCCTCCGTCTTTGCCCTTGTCCCACAGAGGTCGGGAGTGTGATGATTCCGTCTGCCTTGATGAAGTGGTCTCCTAACCCTACCACACCGTGCTGGTGGGTCGTCAGGTCAGAATCTCTCAATCCCAGGGCATCGAAAACGTTTCGGAACATGATGTTTGAGTCTGCCCCCGTGTCTACCAGGATTCGTTTGACGAGGCCAGTTCCGACCCTAGCCGTAATGACCATGGGCGGACTTTCCGGCACCTCGTCAAACCATTGGTCCTCCGGGCCGAAGGAGATAGGTGGGAGACCTTTAAGACTTCTAACAGATGAGGTGGAGACCGCTAGGACCTTGGCATCTTTCTTCTGCGCCGATTTCGACCTCGGGGCGGTATTCCTGGCCGTCACCACGTTTACCACAGTGAGACCGTGGTCGTCACCCTCTGGTTCTTGTCGTCGTCTTGTTGGTCGGGATCTGTCTTCGTTGTCGTTGTCCGGTTGCGTCTCCTTGGTTCCCTTATAAGGTGGGAGAAGTCGGCGAGTTTGCCGTCCCTGATAGCTTGCTCGAGGGAATCCTTTAGGTCAAAGCAGTCTTGGGTCTTGTGCCCGTAACCCTTGTGATACTCGCAGTAGAGGTTCTTGTTTCCTCCCGTCCTGTCCTTCAGTGGTCGGGGCTTCGACAGTATCCCCTTTTCTGCTATCTGTTGGTAAACTTCAGTGATTGATGCCGTGAGGGGGGTGTAGTTGGTGAACTTCCCAACTCGGGGGAACGGTTTGGGTGGTTTACTCGGACCGCCGTCCCTGGCGTGTTCCTTTGGTCTTTCTTTGGCTTCGAAGTGCCGGGATTGGTTGTAGGCGGGCTGCCGTTTATTGGCAGCCACAACCCGGCTGACTTCCTCGTCATTAATGTATTCTTTGGCCACGCACCGGATCTCTTGCATTGTCCAGACGGGCTTTGTGGTGAGGTGTTTCCTGAAGTCCTCATTCGAGAGTCCGTTCGTTAGACACAAACTTGCCACTGAGTCCGTCAGGCCGTCAATTTCCAAGCACTCGTCATTAAAACGGTCCAGGTACTTCCTGGTCGGCTCTCCGGGTCTCTGTGTTACCCCCAGCAAATTAATCGGGTGTTTGGCTTTGACAATCCTGGTTGTGAACTGAGCCAAGAAGGCGTGGCTGATGTCGGAAAATTGGGTCACCGAGCCTTGCGGGAGGTTGTTAAACCACCGTATTGCTGGGCCCGCTAAGGTGACTGGGAAGGCGCGGCATCTGACCTCATCTCCCACCCCTTCCAGGTTCATCCTGGCCTCAAAAGTCGTCAAGTGTTCCAGGGGGTCTTGCGTTCCGTCATATTTCATGTCTGTCGGTTTGTCGAAGTGTTTTGGTAGTCGGACCTCGAGTACAGAGCGGTGGAAAGGGGTCGCTCCTATTATGACGGGTCCTCGGGTAGTTCTTCTCGACTCATTGTTCTCGCGGTGGGCTTCCTTGTCACCCCTGTTCGACGTGCGCCGCCTTTCGTGTCGGGCGTAGATGATGGGGTCGCGACTTCTCCTTCTGGGGCGTACTCGCCCCCCAGTGCTCTCCGACTCGTACTGGGGGCTCGGCGTGCGCCTCGAGCGGCTCCTCGAACGGGAACGGGTGGGGCTCCGTTCTGGGGAGCGTTGGTCGCACTCTCTTTCTGCTAGCCGGCGCTCTAAGTCCTGCATTCTATGGCGTAGTTCTTGCATTATCCTGGCGTGGTTATCACCCGTCCCCCCGAAAGGGCGTCTCTCGTGAGTCTGTGTCGCATCCCTCGGGGGCGACCGTTGCTGTTGCCGGGATTCCGTCGCGACGGCGCCTCCCCCGAGTATGGGAGGCGCTACCTCGGAACTTGTCCCAGTCTGGACCAGCACGAAATCCATGGACGTTCCCCACAGACGGCGCCAATGTTCGGTAGGTCGGGTACCGGACTGTTCGGGTTAGGACCCTGAGGTCAACGCTTGGGATGGTGGAGAGGCTCGTCTGGTCATGGTTTCCTGGTCCCGGGTGTGCGAGGTTCCGAGCACTTCGTATGTGGAGGGGGGGTGCCACCTGCAAAGACACTCCGACGCTCTTGTCAGAATATGTGCAGGCGGAAAGGAGGTGGTGTAAGAGTGTGACGTACCTTGGGGGGAGAGCCAGTCTCCCCCTTATATACATGTCAGTAGTGGGCCCCTTCAATGGCCAGGCCCATACCCTCAAGGGCGCTGTCCTTCGGCTGTGTGCAAGCCGTACGGGACGCGTGTCCGAGTCGGGTGGAGGGCGCATTACTGGGTCGGCGAGAACTCGGGTCGGGTTGACCCGCGTGAGTTTGGGCCAGGCCGTAACAATACTCATCATAATCACAATAATAACATGGAGTAAATAGGAATATATAAATGGACAACAAGTCAAAATCACACGAGATATTAATTTCAGACCAGACTACTTCATGTAGCACTTTATTATTATTGGAAAAAAGAAAAAATAAAAAATAAAAGCTGAGATAACAGCAAGTTCAACTCCAGTAAATTATTCAGCAGGCACGCAGGTGATGAGATCCCCAGCATTATGATGATCTAGCTGAAAATAGTTCAAATAATTCATTAAGTAAATGAGATGTTAATTGGCAGGGATTTTTCAGGTTATGGACAAATAAATAATAAAGTAAAACTGTGAAGGTACTTACATGCATTCAACCAGCATATTAGCTTCAGTAAATTCTCCCCATCTGACACCATGAAAATCGAATTCAAAAGTCAAAAGTCAAAAGTCAAAAGTCAAAAGTGAGACAAGAGAATGTCCATGATAATAAATCAATAACTAATAAGTAATATTAATCGCGATGATTGATGGTGAAACGTGAGCAAAAAAGAATTGAGCGTACGTTCACCAATTATTATTCAACAAACCAATCCCAAATTGTTTTCCCACTTAAAGTCAACCAATATAAATTTAATTTGGCAACACGAGTTTTTTAATTTAGATATGACGCGTTGATGGAGTTATGCAGCGATATGGTGATTATTTGGGAATTAACGGATTTGTAACGGCTGGGCAACAGAAATCGGTGGCACCGATTGGAGACAAGAAAATCGGAGGCACCAATTTCAGGTGGGTCAGGATGCACAAATCTGTGGCACCGATTTGCGTACCTTCGCTACGTGTCACGCATGCAGTTCACCCGTGACCCCTTGCAACAAAAGAACCCCTCATCCGTGTATCCCTTTCACTCTCTTTCACTTTCGTTTCCCTCTCACTCTCTTTCACTCTCTTTCACTTTTTTATCCCTCTCTTCAGCACCTTCACCGGATCCCTTTCACTCTCTTTAACTTTCATCTCCCTCTCTCAACCCACCTCAACCCCACTAAATCTTTGCTGCACACTATTGTTGGACAACAACAGGTTTTGAAAAGAATTCAAAGAAAATGCCAAGAAGACGGAAAAATAAAGAAGTAAATCAACTAGAACTTCACATTGTTAATTATCTTGGAGATCCAAATTATGTAAGTTTTTATTTTTAAATAATCTGATTTAATATTAATAATAGTGATAAATATTAAATTTAATTAGAAATATATATTGTAATAGCATTAGGTAGAGATTAATTAAATCATATATGTATGTATGATTTTATTATTAGGTGGTTAGAAATAGAAATTAATCATGTATGTATGTATATATGTATGTATGTATGTATGGATGTATGATTAGGTGGTTAGTAATAGAAATTAAAATCGAAACTAATCATGTATGTATGTATGTATGTATGTATGTATGTATGTATGTATGTATGTATGTATGTACGGTATGGTAAGCTGTAAATAATTATTTTTTTTTTTAGTTAATGAACTAATGAAATCAGATACTGTACATGCTCCCCTAAAGTAGATTGTAGTTATTATTAGTAGTAGTACATCTGATTGAGTTTAATAATTTATTATGATTAATAATTAAAATTTAATAAATTATTTTATTTTTGATCAATAATAAATAAATTTTAATTCATTAAAATTTAGAAAATAATTTAGTAGTAACTAAATTTAGATTAAAAAATTGTAATGCTGTGTTATGAATAATAATAATAATAATAATAATAATAATAATAATAATAATAATAATAATAATAATAAATGTGTATGCTGTTTTATGAGTAATAATAACAATAATAAAATTAGTATGCTGTTTTACGAATAAATAGTTTATCAGTTGTGAGGTTATTCTGGTTAGTTAGTTAAGGGTAAGTTTGATTAAAGTATGCATTAAAATGTATGATAGAAATTGTTTATGTTTTTTACAAGATTAGTTAACTAATGAATTGTCCGATGGCAGGTGGCGTAGCTGGGACCGTGAAAACTATGCCTACCGATATCATTCTCTTGCGCACTTCAGGAGATTGTTGGATGATCTACAAGAAGGACAGGTATGTTGTAAAATACAAGTACCGTATGTAACTTGTATAGTAAATTAATTGTTGTGTAATCATCTGATGGTTCGATGTGTCTAGTTTGTTTGGCAGGCATATGGCATTGGAAACATCGACCCAGACTTGATTCCTTTAGACATCCATCATAATTCGGTTATCTGGAGTGTTACAGTGCCACTTATATCTTTTGAATGCATCGAGTGGCATGCATCTGATAGAGTCAGGAGACAATTTGGATTGACACAGGGTGTTCCTAATCAAGCAGAGATTCTAGGTGCATCACACGGCGACGTTCTTACTGGGCCTAAGAATCAAGATTGGGCCAATACCCACTCTTCTTGGGTAATGAAGTGGACCAATCGATATAGTCACACTCTCTCGGATGACTTGGTGCATTTACATTATCCATTGAAAATTTACATGCAGTGGTATCGAGCTTCTTTTGGTGACCACTTGCAATTGTCGAACCTTGTATTCGAAGAGAATCTAGAAGGTTCTCCACCACCACCTGCGCCGGAACCAGAACCGGATCCGGTACCTCCACCACCACCGCCAGTAATACCGCCACACCAGGGGGTTGAGTACTTTGTACCATATGTTCCTGAGACACATCCGTCTGATTATTTCTCAGCACCAGTCCCGGTACAGCAACAGTATTTGGGTGGTCCACATTTTGAGTATCCAGAGCAAACTTCATTCAGTCAGCTGCTTGGTTTCATGGCATTGGGGTCGCACCACTCACATTCAGGTAATTATGTTGACATTCCCACCGACCATCAAGCACATTCGAGTGGGATTACTCCGGCTAGGAGGTCATTGGATTCGAGACCTCGGGTTCACACTTCCTCGGCTAATTCTGGTGCCAGAATGTCTGTTGACTCAAGCAGAAGTGCTGAAGGCATTGGAGGGATTATACAGAGTGGAAATCCTAGACGTATTCCGATGAATCTGATTCATGAGAGTAACAGGGCAGTTGATGAGACTGATAACTACCTAGTAGACCATCCAGATGATGCGGATGAGGATGAGGATGAGGATGATGATGATGAGGATCCAGCTCCCAGTGCAGGTAAAATAAAGTTGTTTCTGTATTTAATTACTTAATTTCTATTAGTAGCTTTATGGTGAAATTGTATTTGTATTACATATTGAATACCCATTTGAGTAATAGGATCCATCATTTGTATTTGTATTAGTAGCTTTATGGTGAAAATGTATTTGTATTACATATTTGTATTACATGTTGTGTTTTCGTAGGTACGGCCACAAGTGAAAGAGGAAAAGGTTACAACCTTAGAGCTGATCCCCCTCGTCGGAGTGCGAATCGGTATACACCATCTGCTTTTAACAGGATTGCCAAGAAGTGCAGAAAGTTATACACCAATATGAAGTGGGCACCAAGGAAGTGAAGTTGTATGGATGAACCAATATGAGGAACGGGTTTCCAATAAATCGAGGTCCATGATAAGCAGGCCAGGTTGCAGGATTTCCCAGTGGTCTAAACCTAGCCCTGTATACTCTTCGAACTTGGTCCATCTTGTATACATCATGAACGTACACTTGCCAGTCCAACCACTGATTTGCACAACAAGCAAACACATGTCGACATGGAATTCGGTCAACCTGAAATTCACCACAGTCGCAACGACGCTGGCGTAGGTCAACTGCATACTCAACCCCACTTGGCATCTCCCGTACCTCAAATACTTCATTTTCTCTATCAAAACAACTAACCTGTATGTTACCCGATGCCCGTTGATTTGCATGCACCTTGGTGGTCACCAACTCAGAGAACACAAGTCCAGAATTTATTCGGGCTTCAGCTTCAGCTCTTTTCCTAGTGAACAACTCATTCAGTCTGTAAAATGTAGCCTTAACAAGCGCAGTCACCGGGAGATTGCGTGCACCTTTTAAGATGGAGTTGATGCACTCCACAAGATTGGTGGTCATATGACCCCATCGGTATCCACCATCAAATGCCAAAGCATACTGCTCACGTGGGATCCGATCAAGCCAGTTGGTGTAAGCCTCACCCCGTTCCTTTAATCGTTCATAGCGCATCTGGTACTCCCTGATGGTCCTCGAGTATCCTATGAAAAACATTCAGTCAACAATGAAAACCATTCTATTTGATCGTATTGACAATAAATTCAAAGTTCATTTTATTTAAACTTACCAATATTGACTATTAGCTTCTGCAAGTAAGGTGCCTTGAACTTCCTCAAGAAGTTGGATTCAATATGTCGGATACAAAACATATGGAACGCTCTAGGAGGAGACCAAGCCCCGTTACTTCTCTCAATAGCTGACCTAATAGAATCGTGTCGATCAGAGATGAGTCCTACACCATCACGTGTCACCACATGTTGACGCAAGTTACTCAGGAAAAAGTACCATGCGTCAGAAGTCTCTCCCTCCACTATGGCGAATGCAATAGGCACGATGTTGTTAGTGCATCTACAACTGCCGCCACATCTGCATTCATGTCGCCACATCCAACGACCGCATGAAAGAAGGCTCCTGAAACGGATGCGGGTTTGCTAGTGCATCTACAACTGCCGCCACATCTGCATTCATGTCGCCGCCAGCTTCATCTTCGTGTTCACCTAGACCAACAATCTCATAGTTACTTTCAAATTCATCCTCGCTTTCACTATTATAATCTTCCAACACAAATGTTACGGTCCGCTTCAGATTGCTCAAACTCAACATACAACTCGATATAAGACATTCGGTGGCGATTTTCCATATACATTGAAAACATTTCATGCATACTCGCTTCATCCGTCACGTACTTGGTCTGAAATTGAACGAACCCACCAAACACAGATAAAGGATACCTGTACAAAATATAGGATACTCTTCTAGATCTTTGAGAATCTATCTTCTCACAAATCACACCTTTCAATTCCTCAAACGACAACGTGAACGGAATAACATCTACTGGATTTTCACACACAAATTGAACTCCTTCGTATGTTTGCAACAAAATCTGCCCATAACAATAAATCTTTAACACAACTCTATCATCCATATCAGTATACGTACTTGTCTATTCTCACACTCATTTAAATTTTTTCTACAAGAATGATGGAAAGAATGACGGAGAAGAATAAAAGGAGAGGAGGAAGAACATCAGCTTAGACGGAGAGCACAGACGAAGAAATGAAACTTCTGTGATGTTTTCTTCATTTTATTTAAGCAGTTACCGCAAATCGGACCCACCGACCGCGTTCCACACAAATCGCTCGCTCCGATTGGTGCACGGTCGTATTAAAAATTTTTTTTTCCCGCCCGAAATCGGTGCCACCGATTACTATGTTATCGAGTAGGACTCCTACAAATCGGTGGGTCCGATCTGGTTTCTCCTTCTTACACAAATCAGTGGCATCGATTTGTGTTCTTCATCTCTCCTCCACAAATCGGTAGGACCAATTTGTGTTCCCTCTTCTCTTTGCTTGAAATCGGTGCCACCGATTTCTTCTCCCCTAAATTTCTTAACTTAACGCCGTCATAACAGTGTAATTCCCCCCAAATGATCATAATGAAGCATTACTCACACCATTAAAGCTTATCAAAAAAATCAACCCACATTGCACTCACCGAAAAAAGATGCGTTCAATTTATATTCAAGCTATCTCTTTATATTTGTATATATTCAAAAGAATGCAGAATGATTGTTTATCTCAGATCGAATAATTTTGTAATTAATTATTTTAATAATGTTTGATTATCATCAATTTAAATTAAATTTTTTTAAATTCATCAAATAATATTTTTATAAATTATTTTTTATATAATATATAAAATAATTATAGTTCAATAATTAAAAAATCTAAATAAAATTCTATTATAATTGTGTAAGATACAAAATAAATAAAATAAAATAAAATAGTGATGTTAGACCAAAATTGATTTTTACAATATTTATGATGAAAATTTTTTTAATGAAAACAATGATGAGTAATGTTACATAACGAACAAATATTATTATTTTTTGGCAGTATAATTTATATTCATATTTATAAATATTTTGCACATAATAAATATATAATTTGTAATTATATTTATCAAAATTTTACACACATAAATCAATATAGTTTGTATTTAAATTTTTTAGAGTTTATACATATAAATTAAAAAATTTATTTATAAAAAATAATTTAATATTTACATTAATCAAATAATAACAAAAAATACTAAAAATTACTAACCCTTAAAAATTCTCAACTATTATTATATGCAAGACTAAACTTATAAAACAATAAAATTAAATAAATGATGTAAAGATATATACAATATATCAATGATGTATATATATCAATCAAATTTTAAGAAAAACTACTAAATGAGTATATATGATTTCTTTTATCTCAGTAAATTAAATTTATATAATACATAACTTTTTATTATTATTTTCATATTTAACAATATAATTTTGTTTTAAATAAAATATTTTTTTTAAAAATATGAGGACTAAGACATTACTCAATAAAAAATAGAGATAATATATACATACTTATATATTTAATATTATTTTTTATAAGATTTTTATATGCTTCATTTTTTTTTCAAACACTCGATACGGGCAAATGCCCCCACATATTTATGAGTGGGTCCGTGCCTGCTAGTTTGGGATACGTTTCGTCTGTGTTTTTTTATTTTTTTTTTTAGTATTTTTTCATTTTTTAGCTAGGTTCTTACACCTAATAAGTCTTATAGTAGTATGGCCGCCATTTGAGTTTTCAGTCAATGGTATGGTCCCATTTAAATTGTTGTGGTACAAATAATTATCTGCTTCCCACTAATAGAAAAAACTAAATTGTTGTTGTCATATATTCATGATCACTACGCATTGGTTTTCAAGTGAAATAAAAAAACAATGTTAACTTAGCCTCCTTACAATATAGTTGCAAAAAAAGCCAAAATTAAATATGTTTAATATGCATTTGATTTGAATAAAAATAGAGAATACATTATTTATATTCGCTTTTTTTTTTTTTTTGGCAATGGAGTTTTTTCGTTTCCCACTTCAATAATACTCTAGCTTCGTCCCTGAATATTCTCATAAAAAAATATAGATCAGAGTAATAATCTTTAGTTTATTACTATAGTAGTGGTGACATATTTACTAGGTAACAATGTTCAAAGTTAGTTGACTTAGTTCAAACTAGTGTCTCATTTAAAGAGAAACAAAGCATAATATATATCTGTGACAAGAGAATTCATCGCCGTTGAATTGATCAATTGAATATGAATGAAAATTGTTTTTTATTTTATATTTAAAAAAAATCAATTTACCAGAAAAATTATAATTTTTAACTTAAAGAAATGAATTTATTAGGTTCCACTTGTGATTTTTTTAAAAGAATCGAAAAGTGAATTTGCCAAAATAAATTGTTATTTTTTTCTTAAAAAATGTAATTTACCCCCGACGAATTAATATACAATAAAGCATAAAACTGAACCATTTAAATATAATTTAGCTGTTATGCCGCCTTATGCAAATTAACTTGGGTCATCCCTAGGGCTACCTGCCAATTCAATAAGGAAATAAATTATTTTTTATTATTATATCACATTCACATATGTACCAACTACTCGAAGAAAAGGAAAAAGTGAAAAACAAAGCCGAAACAACACACGTAGCAAGGTCATAGTTCAATTTCAATACTTCAATCCCAATAAAAATTATTCAGCAGGCGATGAGATCTCCTCTCCAGCATTGTTATGATGAGCTAGCTGAAAATAGTTAAAACAATTAAGTAAATGAGATGGCACGGATTTTTCAGGTTATGGAAAAATAAGGAAAAGGATAGGTGACCAACAATATTTTTAAACAATGTGTAAATAATATAAATTAATAAAATTAAAAGTGTAAATTTAATTAGTAGTATTAAATTAGGGTGTAATATATTTTTATTTGATTGATAGTTGTTCATGTTGTTCAAAATATTTATTGTTTACCTAGCATTCTCCGAAAAATAAATGTAGCTATATATAAATATCTTACTAAGAGTGTAAAACTTGAGGCCACTTATACATGTATTCAACCAGCTTAGCTGCAATTAATGAATCCAAATTAAAACCATCAAGAGAGATATGAATGTATGCCTTTAATAAGAATAAAATATTAAAACCTTTGAAAAGGTATCATCTATCATTAGCAACAAAGCTTGATCAACTAGTTTGAAGGAGCAATATATGACCACGGATAAATAAAATAATAATAATACTTTGACGTGAATATTTTAATTTGGCCGTTATTTACGAGCTAATATTTATTGGAGAACATAAACAAAGTTACACGCAACAGTTAACATACGAGTTATACCAAAAATAAGGTAGCGTTTCTATAGATATTATAAGGAAAAGGAAAATTCCAAAGAGTAGATTGATTTTCAATAGTCAATCAAATTGAAGATGCTTTCATATTGATATTTAGGGGTATGTATGTATGAGCATATATACATCAATGGATCCCTCCAAAGGTGCCAACTCACCAACCCTTTCTATTTTCATATGAAAAAGTCTAGTGCCAGTAATTTTATTAAATTATGACAGCATGTAATCATCAAAAGAAGGGTGAGCCATTTGATTAAATTTCACAATAATTTCGTACCATTAAAAACCTCGTTAATGACTATTTGATGGCTATAAATTCTAAATGTTGCTGTCCCTTAACATTCCTCTTTTCATATTTCAATAACTTTATTAACGAAATCTTGAACCTTGGTTATATTCAAGCACTTTATATTTTAACTATATTATATTAAAAGTGAAAGATATAACATCCAGGGAGCCATAGCTGGGACTTGAACCCAGGTGCAACATTCAATATGGCATCTATGCTAAGCCTTCGCTGCAGGGTTGTTATTAGTATTGGATGGCCATAGCCTCCTTCTACTACTCCTTCTGTTGATATTAGTATTTACCGATTTAGATAAAAATGAAAACAGACCATTTGCATCCTGTGGAGTATTTTCAGTACTGATACCCGCAAAGCATAAAACGCCATCTTCATTAGTTTATCAATAATCAATAAATTAAATATAATTAAATAGAAAACAAAATAACTGAAATCGATAAGAGAGAGAGGAATAAGGACCTTTGTTAGAAGTTAGAACCTCAAGCGAGGGGATGACTAAAAGGCACAGGTGGTTCCTCTCCGGGCCAAAAGAGAAGGCTTGGGTGCAAAAACGACTACCATGTAGCAGGGGGATGGTCGTTAAAGCCACCGTATCTGCTTCAAAGAAGGGATCTTCAGCCACAGCAACCACGGTGGAGCTTCTCATGGGTTTGATGAGGAGCGAGATAGTAAGTGGAAGGAAAGAGGGTGAGAAAGTTAATGGAGAGTGCAGGTTGTGTGGCGCAAGGGAGGGATATGGCATGGGAAGAGAACAAGTCATGGGTGCTGTGGTGCTCTTCTGGAATAGGAGAGATCAGCGGTGGATGTGGATTGGGAGGAAGAAGAAGATGAAGATGATGATGATGATGATGAAGGTAATTTATATCCCAGATTACCCAGGTTAACAGGACTGGTTGGGGAATTTGTGGTGGGGGTGGTAGTAGTAGTGGTGGTAGAAGGAGAAGGGTATGCAAGATCCTGGATAGAAATAGAAGAAGAATGGTTTGAACCCTTCTTATCGCCGCGACCCATATGGCATGAGAAGAAATGAGCGAGGGTGGGAGACAATTTGATGAGAGCATCACAACTGCAGTGAACATATACTAATATTTATATAATAATAATAATAATAATAATATGATAATAAAAGATTTATTTAATTTGATATGCAAAACAGGAAAAAGATACTCAATTCAATAAGACGTAAATTATAGTATCGTAACCGTTTTATCTGCTTGCAACCATTCTTAAACCGTTTTGTCTGCTTGCAACCATCAAGCGCTCAATCTAAATCTTCTTGCAACAATCTTAATACACGAAGGGGCGGTTAGCGTTCGGGTCCCACATGACGCAGCCGTTGCCTTTCATGCAAACACGTTCCCACACACTCTCACACTCTTTCATTATTAATGGAATATCTTTGTTTCGTGCTTTTCTTTTTAGTAAAATTCTTGCTACCGAATTTGTCCGGCTTGTTTTTTATGTAAATTTAAATATTTAAAAATAATTTATTTTTATATTTTTTAAATTAAATATTAATTTTATTTTTTTAATAAATTAGATAACTATATATCTAAGCACTATAGTATACATCTTTTTATTACTAGCTAGCTAGTAGCTAATAGTTCGTAGTAGCCAGCTATATGAGAAGTCAAAGATAAAATATAGGTTCCAAAGGTAAAATATAAAATAAACACGATAGGTCTAAAAGTCAACGATATTTCAATTGGAAGCAAACCGACTGATATGTTTATCTGAATGATATTAATTAAGGACTGGTTTATTTGCTTATATCTAATTCCAATTCTCAAAAACCAAACTAATTAAAATATGGTAAAAACTTTACCAGCAGTTATATGTAGTTATTTTATATAAAACTAATAATAAAAATTATTAAATAAATTAGTCAAACATACATATTAAATTATAAGGCACATATTTTTTAAACAATGTGGTTTGTTAATTTAGTTTTAGTTTTGATTTGTTCTCCAAGTCTAATAATTAGCCACGACTTGTGTTTAGAAACAAGAATTTTGGACTCAAAATCATTTTGTTAGACATATTTTTAGCCACAACTAAATGATCTAACGGAAATTATAACTTAAAAAAATCATGAAGTGTTAACAAAAGATCAAATTAAAGTCGACTTAGAAAACACGACCCTACAACAACACGAGGATAACCAAGTTGGGTTGGTCTAGTGGTTAGCTCACTAGTCCGCTTAAGCAAGTGTCGGGGGTTCGAATCCCGCCTTGTGCATGCAGCATCCCATTGGTCAGTGACAAACCTTTAAATGGAACTCAGTACCGCAACAACACGAGGATGTGGCTTCAGAGAGAGGCGAAGTGGCCGTCGGAGTCCGGCAGACAATAAATCTGGGCCACTTTAGTTAAAAGCCATTTTATTGAATCTTAAATTAAACTGGGTTAGACTTGAATCAGTTCAATTATGCATGCCTTATAATGTTAAAAATAATTAGCAAAATTAGTAGAGCATGTCGAATATAAATTTTTAAAAAATGTATACACTAGTTTTTTGTTTTATGTAAGACTACACATGTTAACATAAATTCAAGTTTATATAAGTAGTTTTTATTTCAAAAAAGTACATCTATAAATTTACGACTAAGAAGAGTTTTTAGATAACAAAACTAAGCAATGATACAGATTTAAAAAAAAAAGATATGTTTTGTATTTCAATGTAAAATGGTACTGCTGGCACAAGATTTGGACTCATTCTAAGTTTAAAGGTGTATTATACGAATAAACTACATGTGGTTCAAATCTAGTAGTATAGTACAGAACCTGAAAATTTGTTAGTGCGAAAAATAGATTTTTCGACTAGGATGACTTTTGACTACATGATGAAATAAATAAAACGTGCCGTAAGAACATCAATATCAAAGATTTTCAACTCATGAAAAACAGACCGAAGAGTAGTTACTAGATGATTAAGATTTTTGTTTGAATTAAGAAAACATAAGTGCAAATTTTAGAGAACAAACTGAAGAGAAGACGTGAGATGATTTGGGAGTCAAGATTCTCATGGTCAAGGTATAGGTATGATCGTAATTTAAAAAAAAAAAAGAAGAAGTTAGATTATGGGAAGAAAAGACTATTTAACAGTCCACTTATATCGTCTATAAATAAGAGAAGTTAAAAAGAATTGAGGAACTTTAACCCAAAACACTTCACAGTCACATTAAATTTTGTAAAAATTTCTAATTCTAATCACACAATAGAAGATTATGAAGCGCAAGTACAAGTAAGTGTTTAGAGTCAATTTTCTTTTTTTTTTATTCATTATATTGTTTCCTTTTTTTTCAACATTTATTGTTCTTTTTTTTTTTTTACTTCAGTTATTTAATTTCTTCTGATTTCAATTTAATTCTATTTGTTTCTTTTCTAGTGGTTTGATTCACTTATTTATTTTTTCTTTGTCTTTACTTTGTTTTACTTATTTATTTATTTTTTGAATTTTTTATTTCAGTTTATTTATTTTTCTTTGCACTTCCAGCATTTTTGATTCTGTTTTCTGTTTCTTTTTCTTATTTCAATTTAACTTTATTTCTTGTATTTTACTGCACAATACACTTTTGATATTAATATTAAGTAATTTTTGAATTTAATCTTTTTTTTTTTCAGAAGAATCATATTTACTTTTTGAATTGCAATCTTGATAGTGTCAAGTTTTACTAAAAATTAAGTGAAACAAGTACAAAAGTATGGTTGGAAATATTCAAATAAATAGCTAGAATTAGAAAAAGAAAAACTTTAGAGACTAATAAAATTTTAGTGAAATATAAAAGATTAATTAATATTAATTTAAATACAACATAAATATAAAACGGAAAATATTGATTACTTATTCTTTACTAAAAAAGCGAGAAAGAGGGGAAGTGAAAATTTTCTTCTTTTAAAATGACCAATTGTCTTCTTTTAAGTTTTAAATTTAGTAATTATTTTATTTAGTTTCTCTTCTAATCTCATTATCACATATGCACCTCAAAAGGCCATCTTAAATTCACAATTCACAACCCACCACAAATACCACAATGTCAACAGTCAACACTGTCTCTGTCTTTCATTCAATACATTTATTTCTTCCAATGTAAGAAAAGATTAGCTATTTACTGTTTTAAATGTCTCTAGAAAAAGAAAATCTAATATAGAGTACATAAAATTTTCTATATCAACTGATGAGATGAAATGACTTAAACAAAGCTTATAACGCAATAATGTCGTAACGGTTTAAGCTTGGTTAATATTTAATAATGACCTATACATAGAGTTGATAACAAATAGGGGTGTGCATGGCCGGGTGAAATCGAGTTTGATGTGACCCAGACCCAATCCGAAATATATACCGGGCCTATTTGTTAGACCCGAACTCGACCCTAGACCCGATGAAACCTATACACTTTCGGGCCACGATTATACCGGGTAAAAACCGGGCCGTTAACATTATATTATCTTGATACCTTCTTGTAAGTTAGCATGTAAAAATATCCAAATTTTCAAGACTCCAATCATTATTTGACATGGTAAAATTCACTTAGAAAAATATAATAAGAACCAACTCCTTTGTCGGTACGTTCATCGTTTCTGTTCTTGTCGTTCATCTTTTCTTCATTGCCGCCTTGCCTCTTTGTCCTGTCGCTGCTCGCTCCCCTTATCTGTTCGTCATCTCTGTTCGTTAGCGTTGTTAATCACTTAATCGTCACTGTCGTTATGCTTCTATCGCCGTTCGGTCGCTAATCTACTCCTGGTCACCGACTCATTGTTCCAGTGCAGACTGCTTCACTCTTTACAATTCTGCTTCACTTCTATAGTTTTGGATCTGCATCTGGTTATTTTTGTGTTCTGTAATTTTTTGCCTCTCTTTTGGTTATTTTTTTGTGATTTAAATTTTATGGTGGTCTGATTCTAGTTTAATTAGAAACGGTTAGTCTTGGGTTCATGTTGTAGTGAAATCATTTTTATTTCTATTTTGAATTTTCAATTTTTAAGAAATTTTTACGAGCGTGTATATCCGATATCCGATATCCGAGAAAAAAAAAACGGATATTGTATCTGATCCGATCCATTGAGATTAGTGCAAATCGGATCAATTCGTGTGCAGTCCTAATGAGTATTGTTCATTTTTATATATTTTTGTGGGCGACCGATTTTTTTAACGGTATCTTTTAATCTGATAGGTTAACGATTAATTCGTCACGAATTTGAACTCGATTTAAGGATTTGTTGCTGATCAATGAATTGCTACATGTACAAGATAGAATTCGAACCTCTTGACACTTACTTAAGCAGACTAATGAGCTCACTACTAGATCAACCTATATAAATTTCCGCACATATTTTTTTCTTTTTTTTTGGGTCGAGAGCATGGGCCAGAGAACTAACCCAGCCAGACAATTAGAACAGGTTAAAAACCAAGACCCGATCCTACAGTGCCTGACCCGACTCCGGAAAACCCAACTCTAAGGATAGAACTCGTCGTGTTCAATCGCTGTCTGATTGAGGATGCCATTGTCGCCGGAAGCTCCATTAGTGGTTGAAGAACATGATGCATGGATCTGAAGCTTGCCGCGATCGCTTATCCATGTTGTTCTCGTCCTGAATCCGCCCGAATTTATCATGGGTTTTCCATTTCCGCTGCTCGTCGCCGACCCCAAATGTTGTCTCCCTGGGTGATGGCTCCGCCGTGAAGGACTTCCTACATCGTTCGCATTGACCGCGCCGCTAATTCTCTGCCTCGAGGTCGATTGCCAGGCTATGGGTCCGTCAGCGCTCCTTCTACGTGCTCGTCTCCATGAATGGAATATGTGGTTGCTATTGTCTAAGGTTGGTCGAAGCACCGCCGTGGATCTCAGCTGCATCCCCTCTTCAGCTTGTTGCTTGTCTTGACTCTCCGTTTTTGCCCTCTCAGGTAGCCCATTCTCTAATTGGTGCCCTTGATAGTTGATAGACCCCTTTGACTTGTTTATGCATCCGCTGATTTTGCTGAAGAATTGCGAATCCAGCTTCTATTCTGATTGTGTTCCTGATTTGATTAGGAGGATCAAATATCCACTGCCTCCTGAGTTCATTCCCTGCTGCTAATGCTGCCAGTTGGTGAGCTACTTTATTGCCTTTTCTTGGAGTCCAGGTAGCTCCCACATCCGGAGCTTCGTCCAGCAGTTGGAGAATGTCTCTGATGATTGCATCCGCATCTGCTATGGGTGTTATAGCCTTGATGGCTTGAACCAAAGGTAAACAATCAGTTTCAATTATGCAGTTGCCAATTTGTAAATTCTTTATTAGAATAAGTGCCTCTCTGTATGCTTGAGCCTCTGCTGTTATTGCTAATATTGTGGTGAACCTTGTTGTTGTTCCAGTAATGATCTTTTCCTGCCAATCTCTGACGATGATTGCTGTGGCTGCGGTGCCAGTTTCCCTATGGAAAGCCGCGTCAGTATTTACCTTCAACCTGTTTTGTGGCGGGGGCCTTCAGGTAATCATCTTCCTCTCACCACTCCTATCTGCTCTTGGGATGTTGTCTGTGCTGCTACCCCTTGTTTGTACATGTTTTTTTCTGTGGTACTACAGTGCACGTTAATTATGGGAGAAAGCCCAAAATGAGTTTTGGTTCAGAATTAGGGCCCGTTTCCAATTAGCCCATCCCGACCCCCTCCTTATCATCTTAGCCCATAGCCCATCGAAGGCAATCAAGGCATTACATACTCACACCTAAACCTTTCGTCTGTATGTCCAAAAAAAAAAGCTTTTTTTTCTGGGGTGATTTTTTCAGCCTAGATACATGCCATGCAAGATACATGAAACGTGGACAATAATAAGGGCGCCCCAATAATAATGAATTCTCTCTTTGATCCCATGAAGGGCTTTCCCTGACTATCAGGGCCCTCGTCTAACTTTGCGCCATCTCCATGTAAAAGTATTGAAAATATTTGATAAAAAAAAATAGTTAGAATTTATTTTATTTAAAATTCATCAATTGTTACCGTAATTAATAAATAATAAATAAAATAAATTCTAACTGTTTTTTTTATCTTCCTGAGATTACCATAAAATTGGTTACTGTCTTCAATTCAATCATATCCTTATTATATATTTCATTTGTTATATTGTGTGTGGGGAGTGAATCTTTTTAATTTTTTTAATTGTTTGATGAAGTATAATTTTTTATTTATTTAAAATTTTTTTCATATTATATCTAAAATATTAAAATGAAATTTTTTTCTCATATTTTTTTTAATCTGACTTAAAATATATAAGATAAAAAAATTATAGTTTATTAAATAATTGAAAAAATTTGAGAAGATCCAAAATATGATTATTGAATGTTGAACGAACAATATAGATCAATACCGTCCATTCACATTCCATTTAATTCCCAATTATGTTACAACTAATTGATTCAATAATATGGTATTAGCCCCATGTCTTTGTCACTTTCAATCATATTAATTACTATAGCTTAGGCTACCTAGCTATTAGAATGGTCCATCCTCTACTAAAAGAGGTCTCATCATTTTTATTTGTAAAATCCAATTTAATCCACTGTTATTGAAAATTTAGCTTCGCACAAAAAAAAAATCATTAATGATTCATTGATTCATTGCCAGGTATTATATTTAAAAAAAAAAAAAATAGAACAAAATCACTAAAGGGTAGTTGGCCGGTTGTAATTGATATGTTAAAATTCATTGCACGTGTTAAAGATGTTTCCCAATCTACAAACTATCACGCACTATGGGCTTTTTAAAGTATTTTTTTTCAATAATTTATCACAAGAAACAAGGATTTAATTTGTCTAGCATAGTGAATACGTCAAAAGTTAAAGATGATGTTAGATCCAACTGTGTAATATATAGTTGTTAATTCAATCATGAAGTTACGACCAAAAAGCATGTTTCATGTGAATATTGGTTATTTCAGAACAACTCATTGCAACAGATATCATGTACTCTCTATTCCATCAAAGAAATATTTTATATAACACATGGTACTGATGGACAGTTAAATATTCTGTACTACTGTAGATTGTTAAACTAATTAACCATGAGATTCTTGATTTGCCAATTGCCAGCTTTATATATATTTTTGAAATTGCTGTGACAAACACAAAAACAAACACTACATATTATTTAGATTCTTGTTTTCGTAAAAAGAAAGTTATTTGACATATAGTATGGTTATTTTTGAAAAATGCTGAGAACCAACACTTTTAATGAAAAAACAAATTAGAAATTGATTATTGTTAGCGTTTAGGAGAGCTATAAGTAGAGTGTGATGCTAACTTAGCAGAAGATTGTTAAGTTTCTGGAGGTTGTTAGTGAGAGTAGTTAGAATCAGTTAGTGAGTTAAGAATTGAGTCACGTGTTACAATAATCAATCAATGATGATACAATAATCACACTTCACTATCTAATACAAACTCATATTCTATCTGATGGTTTCAGTGGCTAAGAGAAGGGGGTTGAATCTTATCCCCCTTTTTGCTTGATTACACTTTCCAGTTTTTGAGGAGACTTTTCTGTTTTTGTCTCGTTCCTAACCACGAGACTTTTTATTTTTGTCTCGTCACGCGGCACGAGATATTTTTTGTTTTATCTCCTGTGCAGTAGAAACAGAATTGAAGTAGTAGAGAAAGAGAATTACACCCAGATATATCCTGGTTCAGCTGCTAAGTACAGTGCAGCCTACATCCAGTCTCCATCACAACTATGATGGAATTTCACTATAATCAATCTTGATTACAAGCTGTAAAGTGCTAACCCAACTTATAAGGGGATTCCCACAGAATCATGAAACACAACACAGATGTACAAAGAAACTCTAAGGACATCTATGGCTTTTTCTTTTAATTTTGCACTCTCTGCCTTTTTCCGCTCTATGGCTTTTTCATACAAACCTCACTGTTTGCCTTTTCCATGAGACTCAAGACATGACAAAATTAAACAGAAAAATTATAAAACAGAATACATTGAAGGAGAAGAAAAGCTACTAGCTTAGGTAGCTCTGAGACTTCTGTACCTTGCACTCTCAAATCTTACTCCTTGCTTCAAACAGTGGTTGTTCACTCTTTTTATAAAAGAGGGAAGTTTCCACACTTGAAGCCAAAACCCAAGCTTAACTTCTTTTCCTTCACACATAACCGGTTCGGCCACATAGAGAGAGAAGAGATAACCATGCAATAACCAACATGCAATTACCTCTAGTCCTTTCTTGGTCATCACTCTTCATCAATCCGAGCTCTCCATCCTTGGCTTGCTCTCCAAGATGGATTTCTGGCCCTTGATGCTTCATGATGATGATGGCTTCATCTGCTTCAATCTCTGCCTCTTCCATCACTTCGCCACTCTAGCTACTTCCTATGGTGGTTGAGCAGAATCAAAGATAAGTCATGCCTCCAAGAATCTCACCTTGCTGGCTGAATCTTCTTCTTCCTTTTTGAGCATGAAGAGCTCGAGACTACCTCACCAAATCTAACCATATTTGGTGAAAATCTCAGCCACAGCACACTTTTGTTTTGTTATGTTTTTTTGCCATCATTGTGATGGTCTTTAGACTTGCTCTTCCTTCACTTCGGTAGCTCCATGTAGCTTCCATGGCATCCATTGTTTCCTGTGTAATAACCGAAGAAGAGAAGCAAATAGAGAGAGAAGAGAGAAATTTGAAAAGTATTGAATTAGAAAAGAGAATGAGATTAAATGAAATGATTCTTTCCTTGCTGAGTAGCGTGTAGCCATAAGTGCTACAATCAAATCAAGTGTCTTGTTTTCTCTCTCATAGTTCCCATGCAATAAATGACAATGTAATGAATTTTGGAATCCATCACATAGTGAAATGCTTGGATCCGTTGGAAGTAATTTTGCTTTCCTTTTTTCATTGGTTCTGGATCATGCATGAGGAATTTTCATCAAATGTAAAATTGGGCTTAGTTGCAACAACAATTAATTCTGGCCCAATAATAACAATTGCTTTTCTGATGAATTTTTGGATCATACATGGAGCAAATAGGAAAGCATTTATTTGGGCTTGTAGTAATAATAACACGATCTGACCCGATTAGCACAAAAAATAATTCAGCCATACTCATCATATATTCTAGCATCAAACCAAAGCTGAATTTTTTTATTTAATTGGGCTTGTATTAGAATTTTATTTTCGGCCCAATTAGAAACCTGCATCACAAAATTATTAACATATGTTAAATGAAAATTAAATTAATAATTTTATAATTAATTATTTCAATAATGTTTGTTCATCATCAAAATTAAATTAGAGTTTTTCAAACTCATCACTATCTAAACTTCCAAGTCCATTTATCTCCATTTTTGTGATGATTTCTGACGCATAAAATGCATGAATATCACTTCTGCTTATATGCATCTACAAGCATGATATAATAATTACATAGTGTAATAATTTATTAGGGGTTGACAGGAGTTGATAGGTGATGAAAAATTAAGTATGATAAAAAATCTCAAGAAAAGATTTATATTAAATATGTTAGGCTTGTTTGAGACTAAATGGCAGGTAGTAATAAAATTTGATGTAATAAGAATTTGGGAGAGTGATGCTGTCGGATGAGAATATGTTTGAATTTGAGGGTGCCTCAAATGGTTACTATTAATTTGGAATGAAATAATGTGTAAAATAAATCGCTGTGTCATAAATGAGAAACTTTGGTTGTGTGTTGAAATGGTTTTATTAAAAATAATTTCAATTATACTTTTTTGGTGTATGAGGCTCATACAAGAGAAGAAAAATTTGCTGTGTGGGCGGAATTGAGTTATATTGCAGGATTATGTCAGTCTCTGTAGAAGATTTTAACGAGGAGACTGTGCAAGTAAAGGGGAGAAAATATGCTGTTAGATTAACAAAGTTTTAGTAAGAATTAGATACAACAAGATATATAACTGGTGAATTTCTGTTTAACGATCTTACAATCGGATCGACAGAATTTTAGTAAGATTGGAGTGGTGGGAGATGCTTTCATAAGTACAAAATTAGGAGTACACTATAGAAAGGAGGAGTATAAAAATAATTGATGAGTTTTTTTTTGTTTTTTTTTCTTTTTTAATTTTTCTGTTTGCTTATTGTTACTCTTGTTCTACTTATTGTATTGAACTCTTTTGTTCAAAAAAATAATTACATAGTGAATCAATTTAAATTAATTAAGTGATCAATTTATTTGTTTATTTAAATAAATATTAAAAATTTAAATTTTATTTTTAGTATATAATAATTTATTAATTTTTTTTAATATAATATTTAAATTTAATCTGTATTAATTTTTTATTTGTCAAATTAAAAAATATAACAATTTTTTTTAAAGACCATCCATTATAAATAATTAACTTGGTATCTAGCAATAGCATATATTTAATAATAGAGAAAGAAAGAATTTAATGAGTATAGAGATAGCAAGAAAGGAAGACATACACACATACATAAAATTAAATAAGTATTGATGGGAATATATATATATATATAATGATATTACTGAGGAACGTCTTTATCAAAATATTTTTGCTTCGTATTTCGGACAATTAGCAATAATTTTTCTGTGGACTTCCGAGAATCTGTTTCATGTAGCTTGGCAGGAAAATTTTGAGACATGGGTACAGGATCCTTTACATGTAAGACCTATTGCTCATGCAATTTGGGATCCTCATTTTGGTCAACCGGCTGTAGAAGCTTTTACTCATGGGGGTGCTCTTGGTCCAGTGAATATTGCCTATTCCGGTGTTTATCAGTGGTGGTATACAATCGGTTTACGTACTAATGGGGATCTTTATACTGGAGCTCTTTTTCTATTATTTCTTTCAACCATATCCTTAATAGCGGGGTGGTTACACCTACAACCGAAATGGAAACCGAGCGTTTCTTGGTTTAAAAATGCCGAATTCCGTCTTAATCATCATTTGTCAGGACTATCCGGAGTCAGTTCCTTGGCTTGGACAGGACATTTAGTTCATGTCGCTATTCCAGGAGCTAGAGGGGAATACGTTCGATGGAATAATTTTTTAGGTGTATTGCCACATCCTCAAGGATTAGGTCCACTTTTTACAGGCCAGTGGAATCTTTATGCTCAAAACCCAGATTCCAGTAGTCATTTATTTGGTACCCCTCAGGGAGCAGGAACTGCCATTCTAACACTTCTTGGGGGATTCCATCCACAAACGCAAAGCTTATGGCTGACTGATATTGCGCACCATCATTTAGCTATTGCGATTCTTTTCCTGATAGCTGGTCATATGTATAGAACCAACTTCGGGATTGGCCACATTATAAAAGAGATCTTAGAAGCACACATTCCTCTAGGGGGTAGATTGGGCGTGGACATAAGGGTCTTTATGACACAATCAATAATTCACTTCATTTTCAATTAGGTCTTGCTCTAGCCTCTTCAGGAGTTATTACTTCCTTGGTAGCTCAACACATGTACTCTTTACCTGCTTATGCGTTTATCCTGTGATATGAGTAACTACCCATTGATCGCTTATAGTACCCCAAACATCTGACTGCATTTTCCAACTGAAATGGAATATGACTACTGAAATTGCATTGTACATCCAGAATAGCCCCAAGAAGACATGATTCCAAGCGGATACTTGGCATGTCCCTCCTCTTCCGGGTCCATCACAAGGGAAACGAAAACCGAGATTTGCTTTATCCGGTATTAATCGCGAGCTACGAGCAAATAGAACACCCTTTAGGAGTATCAATACCGTTACATGAATTGTAAATGCATGAATGTGATGGACCAAAAAATCTGCAGTTCCTAATGGAATAAGTAACAAAGCAACCTTGCCCCCCACTGCCACTAAATCACCACCGCCCCAAGTCAAACTGGTGCTTGTTGTTGCACCAGGAGCCGTTGTGTTCGGTGCTAAAGCGTGGGTATTTTGTATCCATTGAGCAAAGACGGGTTGTAATTGTATAGCGGTATCTGAAAACATATCTTGGGGGCGCCCTAAAGCGCTCATGGTATCATTATGAATATACAAACCAAAACTGTGAAAGCCTAAAAATATGCATACCCAGTTTAGATGTGATATGATTGCATCGCGATGCCTAAGAACACGATCTAATAGATCGTTGTATCGAGTAGTTGGATCATAGTCTCTTACCATAAAGATGGCTGCGTGCACAGCATCACCAACTATGAGAAATCCACCAATCCACATGTGATGTGTGAACAATGATAGTTGGGTCCCATAGTCGGTAGCTAGGTATGGATAAGGAGGCATAGAATACATATGGTGAGCTACAACAATAGTCAAAGAGCCTAACATAGCTAAGTTAATAGATAATTAAGCATGCCATGAAGTTGTTAGGATCTCATATAGACCTTTATGACCCTGGCCTGTAAATGGACCCTTATAGGCCTCTAAGATCTCTTTTATACCATGACCAATCCCCCAATTGGTTCTATACATGTGACCAGCTATCAGGAAAAGAATCGTAATAGCTAAATGATGGTGCGCAATATCAGTCAGCCATAAACCGCCAGTTACTGGATCTAATCCTCCACGAAAAGTAAAAAAATTCGCATATTTTGACCAATTCAAGGTGAAAAATGGAGTTGCTCCCTCGGCAAAACTGGGATAAAGTTGAGCCAAAAGATCCCGATTCAAGATAAATTCACGAAGAAGTGGAATCTCCTTTGGATCTATTCCAGCATTTAAAAATTGGTTAATTGGTAAAGATACATGTACTTGATGCCCGATCCAAGAAAGAGATCAAAGTCCTAGTAATCCTGCCAAATGGTGATTCAACATAAATTCTACATCTTAGAACCATGCCAATTTTGGAGCAGCTTTGTGATAATAAAACCAACCAACAAAAAACATTAAGGCTGCAAATACTATTGCACTGCATATATATATATATATATATATATATATATATATATATATATATATATATATATGGCCTCATGGATCCTCCATAAATTTGACATAATAGCAACAAATACATATAAACACCAAGTATTATTCGAACCATTGGTTGATTTATTATATATCCTCGGCTTTTATGTTCTCAGGGCCTTAAATATTTATATATAAAAAAATATAGATAAATAATAAAAATATTAAATAATATGAATAATAATATATTAAATATTTATTTTATTAGATATGTGAATGATTATTTTAATATTAAAATTTAAATAAATAATTTAAAAATATAATATATTTTTATTTTATTAGTAATTATTTGTGTTGTTTAAAAAAATTATTAATTATTTAATATTTATAGGCGGCATTATCTTTAATTTTTTTTTTCTTTTTCTTTCTCCTTTTTGTCTAGTGTCTCGTAATAAAGGAAATGATGACAAATTTATACAATATCTGGCTTTTGCTTTGCATTGCATTGGTGGGGCAAACCCTATCCAAATTGTTGCATACTCAGCACTTTATTAATCTGACTCACTGCCATGTTATATGATATATCTCTTCGCAATTGGTGGATATAATTTACACGTAGGAAAACTCCCTTGAAAAGAATAAAGAGCTTACAATAATTAAGGTACCCAATTATATATAGATTTTGTTTATGCTTTGCCGTTCAAACAATACAATCGATGTGATGGCAATATACAACACGGGCTATATATCACTGTTTGTTGTGACGACAATATATGCAAAAGTGGATAAGATTATACACGGGCCACAATATAAAATATATA
This sequence comes from Arachis ipaensis, assembly GCF_059453495.1. Classification (NCBI taxonomy): domain Eukaryota; kingdom Viridiplantae; phylum Streptophyta; class Magnoliopsida; order Fabales; family Fabaceae; genus Arachis; species Arachis ipaensis. The sequence goes on along the minus strand of NC_142440.1, from coordinate 157,232,510 downwards.
TATACCATGCCATTTATTATTTCCTTTTGTAAGAATTATATTATATGTGATAGAAAATGGAGGGAGAAAAATATAACAAGAAGTTTCTTATTTATACAAGTTTGAAATTTCATTCTTGAACGTTTTGTTCTTTAATTTCTTTTATTCAACATAGTCATGTTTTCTTTCACATACGTAATATGAGTTATATGACTGAAAAAAAAAAAAAGAAAAGTCTTCTATCTCTCTCTTTCTCAATGCTACCTTTTCTTTTAGAAAAAGTATAGGTAGAGAATGAAAATACTAAACAATGTAAATAATTGATATATTAGATATTTATTTTATTAGGTGTGCAGATGATTATTCTAATATTAAGATTTAAATGGATAATTTAAAAATATAATGTATTTTGATTTGATTGGTAGTTGTTCATGTTGTTCAAAAAAGTTATTGGTTAGCTAACATAATCCTTTCTTTTAAGCATTATTAATTCCAACACATAGATGTTATAAAACGATCACTGTCCTGATGAATATTAACAATGGAGTATAATGGTAACTCCGCTTTCACATTAATTAAACTACCTACTAAATCTAATAGCCTCACATCAATTCAACCATAATAAAAGTAAAATGCTAAATCAAGTTGAAAGTTAAGATGGGACGAAAGGTCCTGCCTCGTTGAATTCATCAAACCAAAAGTGACATCTCATCTTACGATGATGTGATGACTTTAAAGAAAATTCCTTTGTTAACTATATATGCTCTGTAACTTCTCCAATATAATTAAGAATTGAAAATAACTAGGAACCAAAAGCATATCAGCCAAAAACCAGCAAAAATGTGTTTAGACTCTATGAAAAATTGGATTTTGGTTTGTGCTCCGTAATCCCAGGAGCAGTTTTCAAACATATTATTCAAAAAATGATTCTAATTAAACGGTTTTGTTTATTTTTTGGCTGATCACCTTTTGGTTCCATATACTTTTCCTTAAGAATTTTTCTCTTACTCTGATCTTTAAAGAAAATTTAAAAGAAATAAGCATAAAGTTTATGTATTAAGAAGTAATATATCAATTAAATATAGGAAACACATGAGTACATAATGAATTTATTTATTAAATAAGAGTAATTTTAGAAAGATAATAATATAAAATTATTTTATTTAATTTAATATTTATAATTTCATATGTATATATTACATCTAATATCATATATTTATTTTAAAAATAATTAATAAATGTAAAATAAAATAAATTTTAACTGATTTAGATTATTTTTTATTGTTTTTTAAATATTGTTGATTAAATAATACGAGACTTCTTTCAATACATAATACAACATTAATAAGTAATAACACGTATTCTAACTTTTGCTAACTCAAACACGAACATAAATATAATCAATACGAGAAAGTATAGGGAGTCAATGGAATATCTGTACCATTAATGTTACATTTTTCTATCAGCTTGAATTTTTGAGATGAGTGGTTTCATTACATAGTATCAAAAATCTAAATTCAAATATTCCATTAGTTCCCTTGTGGGACTCAATCAATACATATAAATCATGTATCATTCAATATACGGAATTTTAATAGGAAAAGTACAGGTAACTAACAAAATTTTTGAACAATGTGTAAACAATGTAAATTAATAAAATTAAAAGAGTAAATTTAATTAGTAGCATTAAATTAGAGTGTAGTGTATTTTCATTTGATTGGTGATTGTTCATGTTGTTCAAAATTTTCGTTGTTCCCCTAGCACTCCTCCATTCTAATATTCATACCCATAAGTTTCTAATATTCATACCCAGAAGTCAAGGACAGAATTTAGAATTAATTAAAACAAATTAAATGAAAAAAAAGATGTAGAACTTGGAAGTTGGAAGGGACAGAATAGGCCCTTAATTAATTAATTAATCTCCACACATCATATAAATAAGTAATTAATTAAAGTAAATAATAAGAATGAAGGAGGCAACCACAAAAGTCTTAATTTTATATTCCATGCACACTCATATACACGTCCACTATCTTCAAAATTTTAATTTAATTTGTGGTTTGGAACTTGGACCCCAAAGAGCTTAAATAATTCCCCCTTTATACCTTTTCCCCCCTTCCTCATAACATTCCCAACCACTTGTTTGTTCTTAAAACCCAAAATTCTCAATGAGGCATGTGACACTATCACACATTCATTTATGAATAAAATGAAACTAATACCACCTTCTCCTTCAATCTTCTTCTCTCATCTCCTTTACCCTCTTCTCCTCTACCATTGAACCAAATTCTTCTACTTCATATTCGAATCGAGCAGAATCATCACGTTCAGATCCAAATCCATCCGTTATAAGTCCGTCATAAAAGACGAATAATTAAGTTACAACAAAAGAAGAACGAGCTCAACTTGAATTGATCAAGTGTAAAGTGGAATCTAAATTTTGATGGGGGCTGCTAGTTCCTCAATTAGTGTAGCAGAAATTGAGGATGTTGTTTCAGAATCAAGATCATCAACAGGGCTTGGTGACATTCCAGAGAGCTGCATCTCATTCATGATGATGAGTTTTGATCCAAAAGAGATTTGCCAATTGGCTAAAGTGAACAAAACTTTTCATAGAGCTTCCTCAGCTGATTTTGTGTGGGAATCAAAGTTGCCACAATCATATGAGTTCCTTCTCAATAAGATTCTTGGTGATAACAAAGAGGATCTAATTAGAATCATGTCCAAGAAAGAGGTTTATGCCAAACTATGTCGACCTAATTTCTTTGATGGTGGCACCAAAGTGAGTACTTTTAATTTACTTGCTCATTCTCTTATGATCCTTTTCTTTTGGAATTCTTTTCCTTTTTTAGAGGAATGTTAGGGCCAGTCATTTTTGTGATTTGTAGTAATCAAATAGCCATCAATGATGGTTTTAATGGTGTGAGATTGGTGTGAAATTTCATCCAATGGTTCACTTTTCTTTGCTGGTTACATGCTGGCCAAAATTTAACAAAGTTGCTGGTCTCCTAAACTTTTCTCCTTTTTTATTCTTAATATATATATATTTTTTATTTTTTATTTTATGGTTTAAAGGAAGTTTGGTTGGATAGAAGCAGTGGACAAGTTTGTTTGTTCATCTCATCAAAGTCTTTCAAGATTACAGGAATTGATGACAGAAGATATTGGAATAATATTCCAACTGAAGAATCCAGGTGAACACTATATTAATTTTTTTTTCAGAAAAAAATAATGGGAAGCTAATTATATTTTTTTCTTTATATATGCTGGATAAATAGTTCATATATATACACCAAACTTTTTTGTTTTAATTATATTTTTCTTTATAGATGTATCATCAATTTAGGTTAAACGACAATTATCATAATTAAATTAAAGAAAAAGCACCCCCCCCCCCTACTTTGTCGTATGTAAATAGTTTCTTTCCTTTTTGTGCATATTGCATTTGGATAGCACATAACGGATCGGAAATTTCTCACTTTTAACCTTATTCATACAGATAACAATTTTGCAATAATGTTAGGCAGTGTGGATCTATCATATGATATGAACAAAGTTAGGGAACACATAGAACAGTTATCCAATATATTATGCTCATATTTTAGTTGAAAATATATAGTGGTGGAAACTTAGGTATTAAACGAGAATTTAGTCAAATTTATTATATTATTTAATAATTTTTAACATTTAATTTTATACGAAGTTAATTGTACTTGAATTTTCGTAGTATATAATAGTTGAACTAATTGTATTTTCCCCTTCTAATTTTATTGGAGATTAATAATATATTTTACAAGAATAAAATTTCTAAAAGTCATAAATGATAGCATAATATAACTTCTCTGTAGGAGTAAATGAATTCTATCGCTTTATTTATTTATTTATTCCTACGATTTCCGAACAAGTGTTTTTGTTAGTTTATTTTCTTATTGGCTAGTGGAATGCCATTTGTTGTACCCATATTCTGGTAGCTCATCTTTCCTAGTCAGTTATTCGATCATATCTTATAAAAAAAATTTATATAATGAAGAAATATGAAACAATTTGCACTTTTGAAAATAATATACAATATGAAATAGTGGCTGAAAAGGACTTGCATTCAAGAACAAGAAATCTTTTTGTTAATTGATATTTGTCTATTCTGGGTATGGTAGTTGTATTTCATATTTCCAACTAGCAAATTAAATCATCTAATTTTTTTTTTACTTATTTCTCTCTAATTAATTAATTAATTAATTAGTTTATATTACTAATATATTTAAAATTTTCTTATTACAAATATTATATTATAAAAAAATTAGTTAATTGGAATAATAATTACTCCTATAAATTGAAGTTATTCATATAAAACTTAACAAATATATTACTAAAATCTGTGTATATACGGAATAAGAAACCCAACATTATTAACTAAATAAGGAATATTATTTAAGCTAAGAAAGTGATTGTATCTTAACCGGATACTGATATTCGGATACAGAATATGATACGACATGAAATATACTGACATGCGAATTTTAAAATTTTTTAAGACATAGGAACACACATACATATAAAATATAAAGTATTTTTTAGATAAATCGTAATGATATTTTGATATTTTATTAATATTAAATATAAATTAATTTTTTAATTATTTTTAATGTCTTATTTTAATTAGATCAAGTATTTAAAATATTTTTATTTTAATAAATAATAATATATACTATATCTAAATTTATTTTAAGAATAATATTAGACACGCTGATACGTGATGATATTTAGGTGTGTCAAAGTATGTCCGAAAAAGAATTTTTTACTTTTTATTAAGACACAGTTTGATACAACCGACACGCATGTCGGACGAATGTCGGTGAATATCGTATCCGAAATATGTCTTCATAATTCTTAAGTAAATGTTTCCTATTATGACTATGAAACAAATTATAATTATACAACTTGAAAAAAAAAACGCTTAAAATATAGGATACGAGTTTCTGTATAAATAAAATCATAAAAGCCCTAGTAGTTTTTTCTTTTAGTTTATATCATGATTAAGAATTTTTATGCGTCTCACTATTTGCATTATTAATTTTTGAAAGCTGTGAAAATTGTAATTTAGTATCAATTATTAATTAATTATATAAGAGGCATAAATTAATATTCTAATACAAATAAAGGTACCGGAGAAAATTAAACACTTATTATTATAAGGATGAATTGAGATGCATGCCTTTATCGTTATGCTCATTTTCCATGGTGCAAGAACTCTCAGGACCACCCATTGAAATCGAAAGTGTGTTGTTTCCGATTAATAAAAGCCAAAAAAATGCTGCTTTTGTGACTTTAACTAACCACTTTTTAAAAATAATAATGATACTTATAATTCATAAAGATCCTCAATCCAATAAAGAGCCAATTAAGTTATTCGGCTTTTGACTGTTAAGCAAGGATTCCAATTCAACACCTTGCCATGAATGGTGAGATTTAGATATATAATGTTAAAGGGCTTGTTGTATTGTCATCCCTTTTTTTATTTAAGATAAAAGACAAGTTACATATGTACAAAAATCATTGACTTCTGCAATATGAAAAAGGTTAATCCAACAATAATCATGTTGTTTAAGTATTTACTATTTAACCATACTTTTATGTGTGTCAATTGGTGAAAGTTCGGTGGCAGAGAATTTTATGTGAAGTTGATAGGTTAGAACCGTTAAATAACAATTTAGTTAAACTTGTTAAATTATTTTATAATTCTCAACTATCAACTTTACATAAAGTTAACTGCACCTGAATTTTTACTGTGTCAATAATAGTGGTTTTTTAAAATTATTTAAAGAAATGGAAAATTAACATGAATTGTTTTTCGGGGGATGCAGGTTTAAAAGTGTTGCATATCTTCAACAAATGTGGTGGGTTGAAGTGTTGGGGGAACTAGACTTTGAATTTCCAAGAGGGAAATATAGCGTTTTTTTCAGGCTTCATTTGGGAAAGACCTCAAACAGATTGGGCCGAAGAGTGTGCAACCTGGCCCAAGTCCATGGTTGGGACATCAAGCCCGTTAGATTTCAACTATCCACATCTGATGGCCAGAATTCACTTTCCCAGTGTTACTTGAGTGGGCCAGGAGAGTGGACCCATTATCATGTTGGGGATTTTGTCATTGATAAGCCCAATGGGCCCACAACCATCAAGTTTTCCCTGGCCCAAATTGATTGCACTCACACAAAAGGCGGGCTTTGCATAGATGGGGCAGTGATTTGCCCAACCCAGAATACAAAACAATTTTGATGGAAGCGTTTTTGGAACAGTTGATGTTTAATTAATTAACTGTTTATATAGACAATTTGTTGTAATTTATTTTTCTTAGGTTAGCTTTTTTTGTTAACAATGGCTGTATTTTTATTTATATAAATTTTCTGAATGTGGCTACATCTTTTGTTGTAAAGCTCACAGCGTTTTTTGTAAGCATTTGATCAAAATATTTCTTCACCTATAGAACTTCTAAAGTAGATGACATAATATATATTCACAGCTTGTTCTCTTTATTTAGAGAAAAAAACAAAATTATGATTTATCTTTAAAAAGTATTTTAATCTTGACACTACAACTAAAGAATTCATTAGTAGTTGTCTTTGTTAAAGTTGAAATCCATTATACCGGATCCTTATTGGTCATTTGGTTATACTTGCTGAATTTTTTAAAATTAATTAGAAATAAAATGTAGAAGTAATTCACTACTCCTAGTTACTATACTTATTGATGGTCAAAATTTTTTATAGGCATAAAAATGGGTTATACTTATACACTTGACTCGTTTATTCAATAAATGAGTTTTCAAGGAAAAAAATAACAAATTAAAGAGAAGTGATGAATAATATATAGAAGAGTGGACGATGATTTATTACTGAGAAAAAATAGTATGTCCGATTGTCGCGGTACTGAGTTTTATTTAAGAGTTTATCGTTGACTAATAAATTATTGTATAATGCATACACAAAGTAGGATTCGAATTCCAATACTTACTTAACGGGACTAGTGAACTAACACTAGACAAACCTAATTTAATTTTCTTCCAAGTATTTTTATGTCACATACATGATTAAATTTTTTAACCAATAAGTAATATTTTACTTTTGTATTGTCACAACAAATCTAATTAGAATCTTTATGAAGTTGACACATATTAAGTTTATATTTAATCACATCCAAACGCATGGTATAATTCTTGGCTTCATGTTCAAGTGTTCATTTAAGTTAGCCAAGTAAAACCACCTTAATCATTGTAGTATACATAACTAAGAACAATTGTAACTTGCTAATAAATGGTTTAAATAAAGTGCCTACTTTAGGATTATTTTTTTAAGAAAATAAATAGTAAATTCTAATAATTTTTTATTATTAAATGTGTAATAAAATAGAGTAAAGTATTTTTTCTTATAACCATGTTATGATATTATTTTACAGAGAAAAACACACGCACAACACATTGAAACTGAAATATAAATAAATTGTTTTAAACATGATAGTTCTACCTTCTAAAGTTTATCCTAAATTTAGCCATATATCAAGTTTTTTTAAAATCCTAATTTTAGGGCACGGTATATAATAATAATAATAATAAGAAGAATAATTTATTTAAATAAATTATTTTGATATAAATTTTATTCAAATACAACTTTTGAGAAGGGAAGACGCAAATGCAATTTTTTACATGCCTATAGAAACCAGTTTACAGAAGAATAAAAATCACCATTGCTAGTCACGGTTTACGTAGGTGAGGCATTTACACAGAAATCGCTATAAACAGCAGCGATTTTTGTTCAGAGTGACTTGTGCATAAACTGGTACAGACAGTAGCAGTTTATGTATATTGGGGCAGTTTATGTATATTGGGGCATGTGCATAAACCGCTAGAGGCAGTAGTGATTTACGTTGAGTATGTGTGTGCGAGGTTGTTGGCTATATATACCCCTCAAAGACATTGAGGTGGAAGAAGAGTTCTCTCACAATGGATGGTGAGGAGAGTTTTGTGACTCTAGTGCATTGCTCTGGGAAAATTCAAAAAAGCAAAAGGCACGGTGTGAAATTTACAGATAGGGTACCGCTTAGTGTTTTTATCCGATCGTCATATTAGAGAAGTTGGATATGTGTGTGACAAAGTAGGTTAAAAAATTGTTCTACAAGATTCCCATTACTATTGTGTTCGCTGGTGTGAAGTATGAGACCTTTGTGACAGAGTCCGATGAAGACATGCAGGTCCTGTTTCACTGTTGGCGGAATTTTCTGGAGGTTAGGATACCCGAACTGCTTGCGAAGTTGGAAGGAATAACCCTTTGTTCCTTGCTATCGTTTGGTGGTAAGTATGCGGCCCACCTGAACGATAGTAAGCGGTTATAAGATGAAGGAATAACACGACATATCATTTTTTTCTACCTTCAAATGAATAAAGAATACCTCGATGCCCTCTCCAAATAAGAGATAATTCTGTCATGCATAGGTATATTTTGTTGCCGCATCACACTGTAGATACACCTACTTGGCTGCACCCAACATAAAAGATATACACAAAGCAGTTAAATTCTACTTTCTACAACGAAAAATCCTATCTAATTACACCAAATAAACAACTTATACCATCACCAAACAATTAAACAATTAATCTATTACTCAATTATCAAATCAAATTGTTAAATACTTATTTTATTGATTAATTAAAAAACTGGTTATACAATTAAATAAACGATTTTTAATCGATTGTGAAAATTAAACACGTTTTTGACAACAACCAATTTTCTGGTCCAAAGAACCGGTCTTTCATAAAAATTAATTATTTGAAATTAGACTTTTAAAATAAAATCTTTTAAACTTAAATCTTTTGAAATCAAATCTTTTAAAATTTGGTTGCGAATTTGTCTAACTATACAAAAAAAATTTTCAAACCATTTTCGTTTTTCTTAGCAAATTTCTATGTACACCCCACTACATTCTACATCCTAATATGCAAAATCCAATACTCAACCATAAGAGTTAAATTATAAATTCTAGTTCCTCTACCATACATACCATATTCAAATTAACAAATGATAATGCTAACAAAAATAAAATAAAACTAACTTCGTCGATAATGGCACCAACAATATGAGCAATACCGTTCAGTCGATATAAGCTCTGTTCGTTTGCCATGATATCCCGCTGAAGCTCGGCGCTGAAATACCTCGGATCCGCTCTCAAGGTGCTCCTCCCTCTCTCTAGAATTTCCTCTCTACCAAAAATCAAATTCCACTCCAAATAAAGAATCTGCGGCTGCTTTCCACAGTTTTATAGAGCCACTCAATGTAAACCATTACTGCCTTTAGCGGTTTACGCACACACCCCAATACACATAAACCGTTACTACCAGTAGCGGTTTATATAGAGATATAAAAAATTGCATTTACATCTTCTCTTTTTAAAAGTTGTATTTGGATAAAATTCATTCTAATAATTTATTTAAATAAATTGTCCTAATAATAATATGACAGAGTATTAGTATATATTATTTTCAAAAATATCTTTTATTATATATAATTTATAAAAATATTAATTTACTAATTTTAAGAGTTAAATTCATGACTTTTTAATTTTAGTGTATAATTATTTGTTTAACTAATTTGAAATTATTATTGTTTTTTTTTTTTTGGTAATACAAATTATTATTGTTATTATCTATATTTAACTCAATATGTTTAACACAGGGTTCTTGGTAACATAGCGATATTTCAACCACTTCCAAAAACACCTGTTGGACCTTGTTCCTGTTTTAGATTAGATTCATTGCGCGCACACACACTCTCACTCTGTAATCCACACCTTTCTTCTTCCTCGGTTTCTCAGAATCACGGGTATCCCTTTTTCTTCTCTCTTTAGATACGCACTTCAGAAAGGTACCACTTTTTTCTTTTTCTTTTATCTGTCAATTTTCAAAATTGAGATTTTGTTTTCTCTCTGTGTATGCACATGAATGCATGTGTTTACGGTTTCTGTTTGCCACACTTAATCCTAATCCTTCTAAAGCCTCTTTCCTATTTTTCCTTATTTGGATTTATCTTTATCTCTTCATTAATTGTAATTAGTTCACACCATAGTACCCTCATTAAATAATCTTCTGGAAACAGATTTTTTCAGTTAGCTTATTGGAACAATATAGTAAGTAGGGAATAAATCTTCCTAACTAATTTTCCTTTTTTGGTTCTGGTTTTCGTCAATTTTCTACGGGCTCAATCATGTGAAGCTTAATAAATTTTGTTCTTTTTTTCCCTGTCAATGTAATTGATTGTAGGTGGAAAACCAGTTTCTTGAAGATATTTGATTCTGATCACTAAATGTGAGGTTGAAGACTTGAACTTTAGCTGGTTCTAATTTGGGAGCATCATCATGTCTGAAGTGAAAAACAAACTGGATTTATTGCAATGGCTTGGACCAGACATGTCAATAAAGGTTCTCACTCATTTGGATGACCCTTGTGACCTTGTCCGCGTTTCGACTCTTTCCCGTTCTTGGCACCAATTTGGTAAGCCATTTGAGTTCATGGTTTGTGAAATTAGTAGCTTCTCTAACTTTATATTGTCTTGCAAAGTCTATTTCTTTTGTGATACATTATTGGTATTAAATTTTCCAATGTTGAAATATTATGGTGCTGTTTAAAATTGTATTGATTTGCACTTTAAACATTATGCAGTTATTGAAAATGGCCTTTGCAAGCATCTTTGCTTGAAAATGTTTCCTGAACTATCTGGTGTTGGACATGTCATTGAGGTAGAGAACATGATTGAACCAGTGAGTAACATGCTTGGAAGTTCTTCAAATTGGGAATGTCTTAAGAGAAATCATAAAGTCTATGCGTTCCTAGCATGTGGTCTCACTCCTTCTATCAGCAAAAATTGCATCTCGGATGCCATAAGTGCATCCAGCACCGATAACTACCCCGAAGAAAGTGTTCTGAATACGTTGGACCCTCGAGATAGGACTGATTTTAGAGCATCGTACTGGTCTAGTAAAGGGGAGAGTGATCCTTCTGTACCAGAGACTTTAGTTTATAAGCTAACTTCCAAAATATGTCTAATCACTGAGATTCATGTGCAGCCATTCAAAGGTTAGTCCAGTAGCTAATTGTCAAGTTTGGTATTAAGTTGAACTGAAAATGGCTAATGCCCAGGATATTAACTTCAACTTAATTAGCTGATTAATGTATCTTTTTACCATGCAGCATATTTTCAGCCAGGCCTCCCTATATATTCAGCAAAAGCTGTCCGATTCCGAATGGGCCGTCCAAAATACCCGAAAGAGTTAGAGAGTGCTGAAGTTGATGATATTATTGCTAATCACATGTTTGGGGGTAATCTATGGACATATACTTCACCTGAATTTCCAATGTTGCAAGTGAGTTGCACTATTAACATGCTTGTTATTTTGCATTTCCTATTTTCTATCCAAAAACACACTCAACAAAGAAGAGGATTGGGATTCAGCTACATATATCTTTTGAGCATCAACGGATCTTTTTTTCCTCTAGATATTTTTGTGGACTTGATCTATTTAAAATTGCAATCTTTTTGTAGCATAGATTACTCTCTATGCCAGTGTTTAATGAATTATTTCCATAATGAAACTGCAGGAAAACTGCTTGCAGAAATTCAAGCTACCTGAACCTATTCTGTGCATTGGAGGTGTGCTTCAAGTTGAGCTGCTGGGCAGAGTTCAAAAGCAAGAAATGGATCAATTATTTTACATATGGTTAATTTACAAATCCTTTCTCTCGCACATACACATACACATGCACACAGGCACACCCCGTCATAAGCAGTTGTGCATAGATAATTCAATGTTATTCTGCTTAAAATTGTTGAAGGCAACTCGTGATGAGGCTTTTGATGGAAGGTCAGCAAATACTCTTGTCATTTGCCTTCCAAAGGTGGCAAACAATGTCATAGAACATAGTAACCAAACATTATTTTGTAACATCTAAATGCTGAATGCTTCATCCTGTTGTTTCCTTTTCTCAGAAACAATCACGGTAGAGTTTATGGCTCGGTTAATTATTTACATCTTGAACTAATCTTCTGAGTCTAACAACTTGTCAAGGATTATGAATTTTTTTTTAAATAAAGAATTGCCATTTTGCTTATATGTTTCTAACTCTGATAAATTGGATATCTTTGATGCAGCATCTCTCATGTTCAAGTCGTCGGATGGCCACTTTTGCCAGCGTTTGATGTCAAAATACACCATCCATCAGGAAAGTGTACATTGAAGTACTGCCCTCAAACAGATTGTTGTATGTCTCCAACAAGAAGAGGCGACTCTAGCAGTCCTTCACGACTGCGGACTTTTACCACAAGTATAATGCAGAGGGGCGTGAGACGTTGGGAGCAAATTCTTATTGCTGCACTGCTTGGTCCTGGTGCTGTTGTAGTTGATGAATGATGAAAAATAGTGAATCAAGTCTTGTTGATTCTCAATAAACTGAGAAACTTGTGTAAATGGGAGCATCAGGAATTAGCTGCTTTTTGCTGCAAAGATATAGGCAATCGCATGTCCAGATATCTGTATAGTATGTTCTCTGCACAATAAGACTACGATGTAGCAGCATAATTTCATCTTAATCTCTTCTTTTCTGTGGGATGAGATGATGGCTTCTGGAAAGTTACTACTGAGAGCACGTTACTGGCATATACATTCTAATGGGTTGAATTGATGTCTATATCTTGAAAAGTAAACGCTTTGGTTGGTAGTAATTTTGGAGGTGTAAGGGCTAATAAAGTCAACTAGAAATCAGGTAGAAAGGAATTCTCATCTAGAGGTATGGGGTGAAAACCCTTAAGTCACATCTTGTCTTAATATGGAACAAGTGGGGTTAAATATTTAATCAGTTTTGAGATTCGATTCCACACTTAATTTAGTAAAACAGAGAAATTGTCCCAACTAAGTTGGACATTTCTTTTTTAGGAATTCTGACTTCAGTGTACGTTGTAGATTGGTTAAAAAAGGGAAATAAAGAAAAATAGTATAAATATAAAGCAACGAGTTTGCGCAAGTGGTGTGAAAAAGAAGTAAAAAGAAAGCTGAAACCGTTAATTAAATTGTCCAATTGATTACACTTGCAGGCGAGACAAAAACCCTCAGATAGAATCTCTAAATACCTAGTCAAGTCACAACAAATTCCACCAAGAAAAATGAGCAAAGTACACCAAGAAAAGGGAGCAGCAACTATTTAAACTTTGAAGTGTCCTGTACAATATGATAACAACAAGAGCCTTTGATAAGCCAGATTTTGTTAGTCATGCCTTCCAGCCAAAACCCATGTTATCATCCAGATCACTACTGAAGAAGGGGCTATCTGTAAAATCACTGGCAATATCTGGAACCACATCTTGCAAATGCAGATTCTGCGGTATATCCGAAGTTCTCGGGTTGAATCCATTGTTGCCACCAGCCGGAGAAGAATCACTGTTTGAGGCCGATTTGAAGCTATTGCTCCTTGAAACCGGACCTTTATTTCCTGAAACATTGACAGATCCTCCAGTTATGGAAGGAGACGGAGAGTGTCCTCCGAAACCCAACCCATTCTTTGCTATGCTCCCATTTGCATTGGGTCCACCAAGAGATTGTGATTGTACTCCCCCATTGTTATTTGACATCAGCAGTTGCTGGATCATCTGCTGCTGTAGAGCTTGATTTCCTTGGGATCCCTGTGAATGGTTTTGTTGCATGAAGCTATTTGCACTTAAGGATCTCTGTTGAAGGTGTTGTTGCGGCTGCTGCTGTTGCTGCTGCGGGGGTAGATGGGGACTCGGGAAACCACCAATGGGTGAATTCTGCATTGAACCTGGAATAAAGGCAGAGGTAGCACCTTGCATAGCTGACGAGGGACTCTGGTTTGCATTGTTGAAAGATGATGATCCTTCTCTCTGAATTGAGCCAGGGCTTGAATTCATCGAGTTTTGCCTCATAAGAAGACTCTGGTAGTTAAGTGCCAGAGCAGCTTGTGCTGATCCACTCAAACCACCACGATTTATCATATTAGGATTATTATTTATTGGGTTGTTCAAACTAGGATTCATTGCCATTAGTTTGTTAATCGTGTTTCGATCAGTTGGCAGACCTTGAACATTTGCTAGCTGTTCCATCTCATGCATTTTTTGCATCTGGAGCTTAGCCGCGGTTGCAAAACGAGGATAATTCTTCAAGCTCTCTGCAGGTTAAGAGTTGAATCATTACAAGGCAAGAAAAAGCTACCTGATGATGGGAAAATAGATCTCCAAATATTGAAACTAAAACAGCTTCACAAAACATAACATTAGAGTCAAACCTACAAGAGAAGCACATCTAATATCTACATAAAACACACATGAAAGAATGACATGCAACCAAATAGGGTAATATAGTAACAAAAGCAATTTAAAATTTACCAATTGCTCCAATTTTGTGCTCCCGACAGATATCTATCAGATCTTTCATGGAATTGACAACCTCAGATATCTGTCACCCATTACAGGCAAATAATGAGAAAGCTTCATTAGATAATAATAATAATAAACTTATAAAAAAACTCTTAAGTAGATTTAAGTAGTGTACCTGCAAACATCTTACATATCTTTTGGAAAAACCTAAATCATTTAGAGATTGCAACTCCAGACTCTTTGCAAGTTGACGGCCAGCAGCCAAAACCCTAATGCACAACATAAATTGTAAGAAGCGTTAGTACACTCCTATCTGTTGCCACACTTCACGAAAGAGAATTTGACACACATATATCACAAACTATTCAATTAAAATGGAGGACAAGGACAGTTTTCTATATGCTATCCTTTCCATAGTTGCCTATCTGACGGTCAGTCTACTCTAGTCTCTAGCCAAGAAAGAAATGCATCATTGCATCTATCTCCAAATCCTCAGATAGCACGCCATCAAGAGACATAATTTTTGAGGAGGACGATTCACGAAAACATGAAATTTAGTGAGGAATATAAATGAACTAACTCACATATTGCTGTTTGTTTGCAGATCTTGCTGAGAAACCCCATCTGAACCACTTTCAGCAATTGTACTCTGACATTTTTGAGCTACTTGGACCAACTGGTTTACCTGTAATAATGTGGATTTATGAATTAGTTCCACAATAATGCCACTTACTCTTACTGATCAATTTACCATAACGAATTCCACTATCTCCACCAGTGTAGTTAAAGTGATGGTTGTATAAAAGAGGGAAAAAGCAACTCCTGAGGTAGCCTCTTTTAACACACAGTTAAACTGCAGAGATATCATACCTGTGGTGCAACCAACCTTCTAGGAAGAAGTTCTTCATGGCGCCTTGCACAGAACTCCCAAGATAATATCTGTAAACATTAACATGAATATCAGAAGATTATTATGTACGAAAGGCTCAAATAGAAAATAATTTTAAAATACATTGACAGTGTTGTGACCTTAAGGTCTTGTGTAAATATAATACGCAGGTGACCCTCACGAACAACACGAAGTTGCTCGTATACGCTCTCTTGAACTGCTTTTGCATATTCTAACATCATTACACCAGAAGGAAATCTTTGTTCGCGTGGCAACTCCAAAAAGAGAAGTTCATCAATTACTCCACTACCAAATTTGATGTCATTGAGTCTAGGGAGCACTTCAAAAGTTGCCTCTGTTACACAGATCCAGAATTTAAATATTATTACATCAATAAGAATATAAGATTAAAGAATTCAAAGAAACATGCTCATAATATCACATACAAGTACATTCTGAGTTCAGATAATCTAACCACTCACTGATTATTATATTTGCTTATCACTGTTTGCATTCAATGCGGTCAGTTCTCATTCTTTAATTTTTCAAGCTTAGACTGAAGATTATTATTTACTACAATTCATAATCCAATTACTGGTTAGTAGTGATTGCACTGGAGTAATACTTTTCAGCCAGAAAGTCAAACTTACAGACTAGACAATAAACAGAATTATCAGATAAATTTCTACAATCACAATATCACGTATGTTCTCACTTGCAGTATTGCAAAATAACAAAATAACGTTCTCAGTTCCTTACCAAATCCCCTTCCAGATTTAGAACCACATATGTCGCACTGCCATGCATCCTTTTGGGGGAAATTAAAAAATCCATGTCAGATTATGTATATGTCAAAAGTAAAAATAAATTAAAAGGGCAGAACATGGTGCAGACGAAAAATAGTAATCCAAGTAAATTCAATTTTCAGACATAATTTTGTGCAAGGCATTCTTAGAAATTGCCAACAATACCATCTGTATGTATTAAGCATCCTACTGTCCTTGAAATAATTAATAGAAAATTTAAATAACAAGCAGAGTGACTTGCCATAGATGCCTGAGGGAAAACACCGAGTGCATGATGCCCAACATTATTATACAATGACAAGCACCACCGTTCCTTTGCTCGAGGAGAGTAATACTCGGCCACAAATTTTCTCCAATAGGCAATAGTGTTTTCCTGAGACAAAACAGATGAATTGAATATTTGAATAACAGTTGCAACTAATATAGAATTTCAATGGAACAGAAAACATCAACCAAATACATCTATTTGTTTTAAATGCGAGGGGTAAAATGACTCCTGAACAAGATATCCCTAAATTAACAAATAAACATAATGAATGTAAAATGCATCTGAAAACAATTGCTGCTGTAAGAACCTGAAAAATAAGGAAGACGAACTATTGCATGCAACAGTCGGTAAATGAACAGAACTCACACTTGGGCGTTGCCTTTGATGATAGAGGTATTGCATCAATCTGCGAGCACATACTCCATTAACACTGCTGTCATACGGGCGCTTTACTGCAGATTGCATTGATTGTTGCTGTAATTGCTGCTGCCTCAAATGCATTTGTTGTTGTTGCTGCTGCTGTTGTTGCTGCTGCTGCTGCAAGTGTGCTCGCTGTAACTGTGGCATTGACTGAAGGATATGTTGTTGCCTCAGTCTTTGCTGCTGCTGAATCAAAGCCTGTATCTGTGGATTACGCCCCTGATATTGCATGGTGTCCTGTCTTTGAAGAAGCTGTTGTATAACCTGCTGTTGCATTAAATCCTCCTGCTTAATATCCAGCCTAGGTTTTTTGGACAGCTGGGATAAATTATCCGTATTTTGCATGAAAGATCCTGGTATTTGTGCACCCATTGGAAGCGGGGAAGGGGCACTTTGAGATCCAGGCATAGACATAGCACTAGAGGCACCATGCTGCTGATTCTGCTGCAATGGTTGGACATTCTGATCTTGGTGAGAGCTCTGCTGTACTACACTGGAACCATCCATAACTGATGACCCTGAAATACTAACATTATTTGATGTAAATGACATGGGCGAAGCAGGTAAACGTAAGTATGAGTCTGTGTTAATGCTTGCACTTCTCTGCAAATGGGGCCCACCAGAGAATGCTGAATTTGCATCTGTGACTAAAGAGCTAGCTCCAACACTTGGTGCTGAGTTTGCCACACTGTTCAAAACTGCATTATTCATATCCCCAGACACTGGACCCAGGTGAGAACGACCAGCTCCAGGGACCGCATTAGATGAGTTACCGAATGATGAGCTTATGTGAGAGTTGACTACACTCTGTGACTGCCCATCTCCTTGAAAGAAAATTCCAGAACCTGATGATGATTGGGTTAACCCTCCAGCCACCCGAGAAGGTGCCATAGGGGGCACCCCCCCTTGGTGACTGGAATCTAAGTAGCTATCTAGAGCCAGGCCTGACTAGAAATGAAAATATTCTTCACACAGTTCACGAGCTCTATGTAACAGGTAGATTGAGCACAATTATACCCCTGATCTTCTAAACTTCCAAACTTCACTTGAGTTCCTCCAATAACAAAACCTTTCTGAATATGCCCAAAACTGATACTTTCTGCTCACCTCTGGACAACTGCAGTTGTAGATCTAAATTAAAAAGAGAGGTTAGTGGCAGACATATATATCAGCAAAAGGAAAACTAATCTGAAACTAATACAAGTCAAACAACCAAATAAACAGAAACACCGTCATTAAGAAGTAACCATAAGCTTTCAAGTTATAGAACAAACACATAAATTGAACAGTACAAAGTACCCTTTCCATGTAAGGAGAATCACAATCCAACAACTACATACGAGAAACCCTAATTCTTACTAAACATTAAGAATAGACATGCTTCTACACAGAAAGAGGCATTAGGGGAAGTTCAGAAAACAAGCATTAGCAGACTAGAGACAAAACCCCCAAAGCCCAACACTTTCAATTCAAAGATTCAAATTTCCAAAAATTCACCTAATGAAGATTCCAAAAAACATCACCAAAGAGGAAAAACTCTCCAATTGAAAGTACAGAAATTATAACACCAATTATCAGCACGCATACACACCGAGACACATAAATTAAGAATCCCCAAAGTCTACAGCGTAAACCAAACCGCATAGAAGTACCAATTACAATCCTCTATGATAAGTAAACCAAACCTCAAACTCAGCTCAGCACCGCAAAAATCGCTAAAGCAATGAAAAACTAAATAACCGAAACTCTATCCATTTCTTAATTTGCAAAGAGGCAAAAAAAAATCGAAACAACAAAGAAAGTAACAGTCTTCACTTTTCAGAGCTTCCAAGATCGATCACTGGTAAGTGAAGAGGGGGAAAAAATTGAAGCCAAATTGAGTAACATTCAGTGCAAAGAAAAATGAAACATTTGATTAAGGAGCTACTCACATCGAAATCGCAAGCTGAGAAAAAGCGATAGCTTTGGTTTTGAAAGCGTAATTAGGAGAGAAAAATAAAAATCTCATTAATTAAAAAATGGTGAAATTGCAGAGAGAATACTCAATAACAGTGAGAGAGAAAGAAGAGAGAGAGAGAGAAAATGAAAGAGTTGAGAGTGGAGGTTTATATACTCAGAAGAAATGTGGACCTCGGTGTGTCCAGTTTCGGGCTCTAGATTACCGGCTATGTCCGGTAATGGAGTGGACACGCGTCAAGAAAAGGATAGTGCATCTAAGTCGGTGATAGATCCGCAGCCGCATGAAGACCTATTTGAATACGTGGCTCTTTCTGATTGGTTAACTTGCAGGTTGTATCGCGACATTATTATTCTGCCCAAGTGTAACGCTTCCTATTTGTAAACATCTTCGTTACGTCTCTTCGCGTATTTATATTTTCAGATAAACTAGTCTGGATTTCATTTAATTTCCACGTACAGCTTAATTAAATGAGATTTATATACTTTTATCACGTTATTTAAAAATTAACAAATATAATTATATGATTGCGTTTTGCATTCCATCAAGGTTTAAGTTAGTGTAATTAGCAATTTGATTACGCAACAAATTGATAATAAGTTTTTAGAAATTATTTTATCGATCTATGGCATTCTAAATAAGGATTAACTTTTTTCAGTTAGCTATTTTTAATGTTTTTACATTGATAATGGATATTTTAGATATTTTGAGATGAGACCATTTTTTGGGTGAACAAAGGTATTTTATATGAAAGAGAGAATATTATTGGAGTCAACCATTTTCCACAGAGAAATTAAAATTAAAATTTTTATCATTTTTATTTAGGAATAGCAAAAATATTTGTTGAAAATTGTAATTTGTGAAGATTATCTACTACGAGATGAATACAAAAATCCATTTAAATCTCTATAAAAATGGGATTTGCCTTGATGAATAAATGAAGACGAAAACGAAGAAAGATCTTCGACCATGAGGATTCACTAAATTTTTGTGACAGAAATTATATTATCACCATTGATTCTATTTATGTAATAGCCTAAAATTAAAAGTTTAGTTATTGTTAGTTTTGTTAATATGAGATCTAGATAATATTAAAAAGTCTTTTTTTGTGTAAGAAATGATTTGATTTGGGAATGACATAAGTTAATTTTTATATTGGTATTTTACTTCAAGATGTGTTTAATACAAATAGATTATGTATTTTTATTTTTTAAATTAAATAATATTGTATTATATTCATTATTTTGTGATTTTTTTTTGCTTTTTTTTTTTAAATTATTAATATCCACAGATACCCACTTGTTCCGTAAAACTATAAATAGAATCCGTGAGGAAAATCTACCCTTCTCATACAACTTAGAAGAGTACTAAATCTTTAATAACAGTGTAATCAGACTTCTTAACACAATATATATATAGTAATTGATGTTTTGGTTGCATAAAAAATAGGGATGACAAAACCACCTGAACTCGCGGGTACCCACTTCACCCCGTATCGGAATGGGTTTTTAGCGGGGCGAGTTCTTGGAGGGTGGGACGGGGTCGGGTTTAGTTTATACCCGCCCTGCTATATATATATAATATATATAATTTTAATATATATGTATAATATATGTAAAATAATTAGTAAATGATTAATAATATTATATCATATTTAAATTTTTATTTTGATTTATGTTATGTATGTAATGATGGTTATATAAATTTTGAAATTTAATTTTATTTATTGAATTTTAATAATTATAGGAGCAGGTAGAGGCGGGGTGGATACCCACAGGGAGGGATAGGGTGGGTTAGGGGGTGGGTTAGGGTTCAACGTTTTACTATCCGCAGGTAGAAGCGGGGCAGATTCTATGCGAGTTATTGTAGGCGGAGCGGGGTCGGATAGAGCAAAAACCTGCCCCGTTGCCGCCGCTAATAAAAGATCACTTGTTATGATAACATATACTTGTAAAAGGATATCCAATGATTATAGCACGTGTCTCATCAAGCAAATTATTATAGTAAGTGCATTATTTGGCAATTGGCATGTTATTTCCCAAGCTGAGTACGTAGCTGGGACCAAGCTGTGTAGCAAGTAGCAAGTAGCAACTGGAAACTGAAGTGGGGTTGGTAGACAAATTCAAGCGTTACAAAGCCATTCAAAATGAACACTATCATCACCAACTTGAGATCATGTCTTCCTTCCTACAAAGCCTGCTTTAGAACATCATCAACACATTCAAAATATATGTATCGTATGTTCTCTACACACCAAGTATCATGAACTCTTTTACTACGTATTCTACTCACAGTTGTGTTCCAACCTGTAAACATGGAAAAAGGCATAGAATGGAAACCAAAAACTAAATGAATGAGGGAATAAGTAACATTTTGGACGTGAAAGTACTTGACAAAGTCAACTAAAAGAGAATCCAATCTAATTCTCAAAAAGCATACACCTACCACTAAGAAGCATTTAGGTCAAAGGTACAAGCCAAAGCCAGGTTGAATTCTAATCAATATTCTGATTTGATACTAGATTTAAACAAAAAAGTTGTCCCAACTCAGTTACACATTTCTTTTTATGGGGTTCTGACTTTTAAGGGATATGACGACCAGTTTGGGTCACAACCCACTTAGCCACATTTCAGGACAAACATCCTACGTCATATGTCAACGCTAAGGACAATATGGCAAGAAAGGAGCACAAAGCACCTGAATTGTATAAGTGTTGTATTGAAAAAAGGAAACAAGAAAAAAGAGCTAAAACTGTTGATTAAATTGTCTAATAGATTACACTTGCAGGCAAGACAAAAACCCTGAGATAGAATCTCTAAAGACCTAGTCAAGTCACAACAAATTCCACCAAGAAAAGGGAGCAGCAGCTATTTAAAAAAGTTTTCTGTACAATAATTATAACAAGAGCACTTGATAAGCCATTTTGTGTTGGTTATGCCTTCCAGCCAAAACCCATGTTATCATCTAGATCACTATTGAAGAAGGGACTATCGGTGAAATCACCGACAATATCCGGAACCACATCTTGCAAAAGGATATTTTGTGGCATATCTGGCGTTCTCTGGTTGATACCATTGTTGCCGCCGGCTGCAGAAGAATCACTGTTTGAGGCCACTTTGAAGCTATTACTCCTTGAAACAGGGCCGTTGTTTCCTGAAACATTGATAGATCCTCCAGTTATGGAAGGAGTAGGAGAGTGGCCTCCAAAACTCAACCCATTCTTTGCTATGTTCCCATTTGCATTGGGTCCACTAAGAGATTGTGATTGCACTCCCCCATTGTTATTTGACATCAGCAGTTGCTGGATCATCTGCTGCTGTAGAGCTTGATTTCCTTGGGATCCCTGTGAATGGTTTTGTTGCAGTAAACCATTCGCACTTGCTGAACGCTGTAGAAGGTGTTGCTGCCGCTGCTGTGGGGGTAGATGGGGACTTGGGAAACCGGTTGAATTCTGCATTGAGCCTGGAATAAAAGCAGAGGCAGCAGCACCTTGCATAGCTGAAGAGGGACTCTGGTTCGCATTGTTGAAAGATGACGATCCTTCTCGCTGAATTGAGCCAGGGCTTGAATTCATTGAGTTTTGTCTAATGAGAAGATTCGGGTAGTTAGACATTGCGAGAGCAGCTTGTGCTGACCCACTCAAAGCACCACGATTCCCCATATTAAGATTATTGTTTATTGGGTTGTTCAGACCAGGATTCAGTGCCATCAGTTTGTTGAGTGTGTTTCGTTCGGTTGGCAGACCTTGAGCATTTGCTAGCTGTTCCATCTCATGAATTTTTTGCTTCTCAAGCTTGGCAGGGGTTGCAAAACGAGGATAAGTTTTCAAGCTCTCTGCAGGTAGGAGTTGAATCATTAACGGGAAAGAAAAGATACTCATAATTTGAACATAGTATACCACATCTAATCTAATGTCCAGAAGGAAACACAATTTTAGATGGTCAATTGCCATGTGTTCAACATGTGAAAACAATGACATACAACCAACCAGTGTAAAATAGTAACAAGAACAATAAAATTTTACCCATTGGCCCAATTTTGTGCTCCCGACAGATATCCATGAGATCTTTCATGGAATTGACAACCTCGGAAATCTGTCACCCATTACAGCAGGCAATTATAAGAAATCTGGAGTAAATGATAAAAGAAGAAAAAAATCAGAAGACACTGAATCTAGATTTTAACAGTGTACCTGCAAACATCTTACATATCTTTTGGAAAAACCCAAGTCATTTACTGATTGCAACTCGAGACTCTTTGCAAGTTGACGCCCAGCAGCCAATACCCTAATGCAAAAAATACATTATAGCGTGGCTTAGTGCACTCACATCGGTTGATAGCATGTAGCACTGAAAGAAGAACTACACAAATACACATCACAAATAAATTATTCGAAAAATGGAGAAGCAGGACAGTTTTCTATCTGATATCCTTTCTACAGTTGTTTATCCAATTGTTAGTCCAACCAAAACAAGAAGTCATCATTCCATATAACACCACATCTTCACATCAAGCGAGACATAAATTCCAAGAACAAGGATTCACAACACATGTCTATCAGCGAGGAATAAGAATAAGAATGCATTAACTCACATATTACTGTTTGTTTGAAGATCTTGCTGAGAAACCCCATCTGGACCACTTTCAGCAACTGTACTCTGGCATTTTTGAGCTACTTGAACCAACTGATTTACCTGCAATATTGGAATTGCATGAATTAGTTCCCACTATAATGCCTCTTCAGGCTACTTCATATAAAGCATCTCTATAACCAACTCCCAAGTACATAATGAGTAGCCCACCAAAATGGAACAAAGCCTTGGAACCAACCTGTGGTGCAACCAACCTTCTAGGAAGAAGTTCTTCATGGCGCTTTGCACAGAACTCCCAAGATAATATCTGTAATAATTTACATGATAATCAGCAGATAATTATGCATAATAGATTCAAATGGAAAATATTTTTAAAATACATTGATGGTTTTATAACCTTCAGGTCTTGTGTAAATATAATACGGAGGTGACCTTCACGAACAACACGAAGCTGCTCATATACACTCTCTTGAACCGCTTTTGCATATTCTAACATCATTAAACCAGAAGGAAATCTTTGTTCGCGTGGCAAATCCAAAAATAAAAGTTCATCGATAACTCCACTGCCAAATTTGATGTCACTAAGTCTAGGGAGAACTTCAAAAGTTGCCTCTGTTACACAGATCCAGAATGTAAGTATTAGTGCATTAATGTGACTAGAAAATTCAAATACCCACACCAATAACATTGCATACAGGTACATTCTGCATTCAGATAATCTAAACCAGTCATTCTTTTATTATACTTGCTTATCATTGTCCGAATACAATGCCGTCAGATATCTGACTTTCTATAATTTTCAAGTTTAGACCAAAGATTATTATTTATACAACTATTCATAATGTAATTATTGGTTAATATTGATTGCACTAGGGTCATTTTTGTAAGCAAGAAAGTCAAACATACAGATTCTGTAGAATACAAAAATACAATGACAGTATTACATAATAAAAAAAAATAATGTTCTCAGTTCCTTACCAAATCCCCTTCCAGATTTAGAACCACATATGTCACACTGCCACGCATCCTTTGGGGGGAAAAATCCATGTCAGATTTATGTACATGTCAACAGTAACAAGAAGCAAATTAAAAGGGCAGCACAAGAACGAGAGGCAGAGAGAACAAGATTGAGAGAACTGAGTTCTCTGGTGATGGGTTACCGTTTTCTTACTGAAACCACAAATTACCAAAATGACCCTCAAAATTTACTTAAAATATAAAAAAAAGCTCAACACGTCCGCCATTTCGGCCGTAAATGCCACTGGTGCCCCTCATTTTCCACAACACAATTCCACTAAACTAAGATCTTTTCATGGTGGTTCCAATAACAAGGGCCATACCATTCTGCTATGGCTGAATGCCTGAATTTTTTTTAAACAAAGATTATGGTATACAATTATAGAGTATTGAGTACAAGTATAGAAACTAACCATAGATGCCTGAGGGAAAACACCTAGTGCATGATGCCCAACATTATTATACAAAGACAAGCACCACCGTTCCCTTGCTCGAGGAGAGTAATACTCGGCCACAAATTTTCTCCAATAAGCAATAGTGTTTTCCTGAGACAAACAGAAAATTGAATTCAGTTGTAACTAATCAGGATTCCAATGGGAACAAAAAACATCAATCAAATGTGTTTAAAACATACATTTAAATGTGCAGAAAAATATGATGCTTGACAGAAGAAAGCCATAAATTAACACATGAACAAAACTCACAATTGGTCGTTGCCTTTGATGATAGAGGTATTGCATTAATCTTCGAGCACATACACCATTAACGCTACTGTCATACGGACGCTTCACCGCAGATATGGGTTGCATTGATTGTTGCTGTAATTGCTGCTGCCTCAAGTGCATTTGTTGCTGTTGCTGCTGCTGTTGTTGTAAGTGTGCTCGCTGTAACTGTGGCATTGACTGAAGGATGTGCTGTTGCCTCAGTCTTTGCTGCTGTTGCATCAAAGCCTGTATCTGTGGATTACGACCCTGGAATTGCATGGGGTCCTGTCTCTGAAGAAGCTGCTGTATCACCTGCTGTTGCATTAAATCCTCCTGCTTGATATCCAGCCTCGGTTTTTTGGACAGCTGAGATAAATTATTTGGATCTTGCATGAAAGATCCAGGTATTTGTGCACCCATTTGAAGTGGGGAAGGACCAATTTGAGACACAGGTGTAGACATAACACTAGAAGCTCCTTGCTGCTGATTCTGCTGCAATGGTTGAGCATTCTGATCTTGGTGAGAGCTCTGTTGTACTACATTCGAACCATCCATAACTGATGACCCTGAAATACTAACATTATTTGATGTAAATGACATGGGTGAAGCAGGTAACCGTAAGTATGAGTCTGTGTTAATGCTTGCACTTCTTGGCAAATGGAGCCCACCAGCGAATGCTGAATTTGCATCTGTGAGTAAAGAGCTAGGTCCAATACTTGGTGCTGAGTTTGCCGCACTGTTCAAAATTGTATTGTTCATATCCCCTGACACTGGACCCAGGTTTGGAAGACCAGTTCCAGGAACCGCATTAGATGAGTTAATGAATGGCGAGTTTAACGGAGAGTTAACTACACTATGTGATTGTGCATCTCCTTGAAAAAAAATTCCAGAACTTGATGATGATTGGGTCAATCCTCCAGCCACCCGAGAAGGTGCCATAGAGGGCACCTCCTTCTTGGTGACTGGAATCTATAGCTCCTCAGAGCCAGGCCTGACTGATATTCCAAATATTCTCAAAGCAGTTCACAAGCTTTATGTAACAGGTAGATTGAGCATAAATATTCCCCTGATCTTTTAAACTTTCAAACTCCACTTGAGTTTCCAAACTTCTATCCAATAATACAGCCTTGAAATCCAATGCACCAAAAAATGATACTTTCTACTCAGCTCTGAACAATTGCTGATATGGATCCAAAATTAAAAAAGAGGTTAGAACCAGACATATATATTAGCATAAGGAAAGTATACGCTGAAACAGTGAAACTAATACAAGTTAAACAACCAAATAAACAGCAACCACATGGTGAAGAAAGTAAACATACACTTTCAAGTCATGGAACAAGCCTAAAATTTGGACGGTACAAAAATGTCCTTTGAAGCAAGGGGAATCACAATCTAATAACTACACACAAAAAGCCCTAATTCTTACTAACATTTGGACTAGACATGCTTTTGCACAGAAAAAGCGCGTCAGGGGAGATTACAAACATTAGCAGGGTTGAACCCCCCCCCCCCCCAAAAAAAAAAAAACACACACACACACAGAGCAGAACCCGAAGCTTTCAATTCAAAGATTCAAAATTTCAAAAAAGATAAATAAATGCAACCAAAATTGCAAAAGCAGCACCAAAAAGAAAAACTTACCAATTGAAAAATACAGAAACCAGAACACCAATCATCA
The DNA here is from genome assembly GCF_059453495.1 of Arachis ipaensis. Lineage (NCBI taxonomy): Eukaryota > Viridiplantae > Streptophyta > Magnoliopsida > Fabales > Fabaceae > Arachis > Arachis ipaensis. The sequence continues at coordinate 157,205,774 of NC_142440.1, read as the reverse complement.
GCTACATACACAAACTAAGAATCCCCAAAGCCTGCAGTGTAAACCAAACCCCATAAACTCCCAATCACAACCCCCCATAATAAGTAAAACGCAAACCTTAAACTTAAACTCAGCTCAGAACACGAAAAAAATAAAAAATATAAATAAAATTCAACTCATTGTCCCAATTTTTAAATTTGAAAAGGAAAACAAAAAATCGAAGCAACAAAGAAAGTAACAGTCTTCACTATACATAGCTTCTAAGATCGATCATTGATAGGTGAAGGGAAGAAAAACAGAAGCCAAAATGAAACATACCACTGTATCAGTGCAAGGAAGAAACAAACATTCGATTAAATAAGTTAAGGAGTTACTCACATCGAAATCACGAGCTGAGAAAAAGCATAGCGTTGCTTTTGGAAGCGAAATTCGGAGCGAAAAATAAAAATTAAAAATTAAAGAAGTGATGAAATTGCAGAGAGAATACTCAACAACAGTGAGAGAGAAAGAGAAAGAAAGAAGAGAGAGAAAGGTTGGAGGATTGGCTTATATATGCAGCGGGAATGGGGACCTCGGAGTATCCGGTTTCGGACTCTAGATTACCGGCGATGCCCTGTAACATAGGAGACACGTGTGAAGATTAAGACGTGAAAATATCTATCTATTCTTACCAAGGACCACCAATCAAAATTAAAGCATACAGAGAAAATAAAAAACATTTTAAAAGTGTAGAAAATAGTTTATATATTTTGAAAATGTTTTCTTGAGCTATTATATGGAGATTTTAAAAAAAAAACAAAATATATTGATATGATGTTCACTTTTTATTTTTAAAATGAATGCAAAAATAGCATTTTATATAAAGGTGATCAAAATTGTGTAATAGAAAATATTTTTTGTTAATAACAAAAAGTAATTTTGCTGAAAAATAAAAAAAAATTCTATTATTGTTGGCTCCTGGTTTTTTGTTGCTTTTATATATCTCAAAACACAGTCAGAACTATATTATGATGTATTTTTTTGGTGACTGAACATAACACAAAGAAAAAAAACACCTAAGAGAAAGAGTAGTACTCCTCTCTAATAATAATGTCTAAATTATTAGGGGGTTGTAACCACTCTAGGTACACCTGCTTGTTTAAAGCAGCAGTCTTAGCCATTAAATCAGCCGCTCTGTTTGCTGTACGCTGGATGAGCACTAAAGTAGCTGTCCAATTGCGCTGAAGCATCTCTTTGATTTTGCCAAGCAGATCAGAGTCATTCGTAATCATGCTGGTTGTGCCTCGCGAAACAAGAAGAAATGCATCAAGATTATCAGTTTCACATATGACCTCTTTACACTCGCAATCCCAAGCCATAACAAGCCCTCTCCAAATAGCATGAAGCTCACAAGAGAGAACACTAGAAAGAGGTATACTGGCAGAACAACCTTTCATCCAAATTCCCATGCTGTCTCTAATAATACATCCAAAGCCCGCTAATTGCCCATTTTCAAAAACGCTTGCATCGCAGTTCACTTTACAGACATTCATTGGAGGTGGTTCCCAGTTATATTGCAAAGAGGAAGGAATAATATGTTTTTGGTTAGTAACAACCTTAGAGAAATCGCGAGCAGCATGTTGAACTAAGTGAATAATTTTCTCCTTACTCCATGGATCATCTTGATGGAAGATGTCATTGTTCCTATCCCTCCAAATCCACCAAAAGGCCGCTGCAAAGAGAAACTCATTTTTGTTGAGGTTAGAACATGATGTATGAAAAACCTTTATAACCAAATAAAATTGTTAAATAAGTTTAATTAGGTTGTTATAATATATTTTACATTTATGCGCTATTTTTTGCGCACGCGTTTTTTAATTCGTATATGCTTTTTTTTTCTTTTTTTTTTAATTTGTACTCGTACAGTCTCTTTTTTTTTTTTTTCAAATATTTTTTTTCTTGTTATCATGGTTAGAGAAAAATTTAAAATAATTTCTGATAATTATCTCAAAAGACAACGAGATTTTTGACAAAAAAAAAAAAAAAAAAAAATTCAATCTACAATGACTTCAAAAGGATAACGAGGTCTCTGTGCCAAAAAAGTTAATGTTATTTTTTTAACACAGGAGCTAATCCATCCAAAAAAAGAAGATCAGAGACCGGATTTGGTGTTTTTTTTTTTCTTGGGACCTCGTTGTCCTTTTGAGGTAATTGTCAGGGACCGGATAGAGTATTCACTCACATGGTTACTAGTACTACTATTACTTCTTGCGCTTCTTTCTTTTTTTTTTGGCTTAATACCACGTAATAGGGGTGTTCATGGGGCGAGTAAAACCGGGTTCGATGTGACCCAAACCTGACCTGAAATATATACCGGGCCTATTTGTTAGACCCAAATCCGGCCCTAGACCCAATGAAACCTACACACTTTCGGGTCACGATTATACCGGGTAAAAACTGGGTGAAAACCGAGCCGTTAATATTACCTTCTTGTAAGTTACCATGTGGAAATATCCAAATGTCTAAGACTCCAACCATTATTTGACATGGTAAAATTCACTTAGAAAAATATAACAAGAACCAACAATTCCCTAAAATTAAAGTATAACCACAATCAATACTAATATTATCTAATAACACCAAATATTTAAATCAATACAAATAACACAATATTATGCATTAGTCTAAAGTCTTATGCATTTTAAATATAAAACATTAATTTATAGTCTTATAATGACTAATAACACAAAATATTAAGATTTATAATACTTAAATTTCACATAACAATAGCCATCATCCATTACTAATAACACAAAATATTAATTGTGTATGATGACCGGGCCATCGAACCGAGTTCGGGTGACCCGAGCTATGGCCCGGACCCGATCCGAAATAAAGACCGGGTCTATTTTTGAGACTCTTACCCGGCCTTATACCCAGTGAAATCACACCAAATTAGCCCCTAAAATGTTCAGGACCGGGCCGGGTATTCGGGTCGGGCCGGGACATGAACCCCTGCCGCGTAATGAATTCAATGATAATAAAATATATTATTTAAACCAACCTGGGTTGGTCGAGTGGTCAGCTCACTCATCCGCTTAAGCAAGTGTAGGGAATTCGAACCCTGCCTTGTGCATGCAGTAGACCCTTAAATGGAGTTCAGATCCGTGACGTATTAGTCATTAACCTGTCGGATTGGGGGATACCGTTTGGGTAAAAAATATATATATTATTTATTTAAAAATAACGCACAAATTTTTGATAAATGAATAACATAATAAATCTTTAAAAAATTACAAGTCTAAAATCTTAATTCACTCAATTAATAAAATATATTTAAATAGATTTTAGAACAAAAAATACATCTTTTTATTATAAGTGACACAAAAATAGTTAAATTGTTTATATATAAATTTAATGTCACTCAACTAGTTCAATAATTAAAAAAAAGTACATCATTTAGTTAAAAATGACATAGTTAAGAAATTCGATTTCACGGTTAAAAAATTTTCTTATCAAAATTCAGAAACTTAAGTAACGATTAAAAAATTTTGATGTTATTTTTTCGATAAATTTTTCATAATTCAAAACTCTTCTTCCTTCTTTTTCTCTTTTTTATTATCATCATCATCATCTTCTTCTTGTTTGTTTCTTGTTTGACATTCACATAATTCTTATTTCACCTTTTTAACAAGAAGATGTGTCACGGTTAAAAAGTTTCGGTGTTATTTTTTAATAAATTTTACATAATTCAAAATTCATTATCCTCTTCTTTTTCATCATCGTTGTCGTATTCTTCTTCTTTGCTTTTTCATCTTCTCTTTCTTATTTCACTTCTCATAATTTTTTTTATTTTATTCTTTTAATAAGAATAAAAACAAAAAAAATAAAAAATCAAAACAAAAAAATATATAATACTGCAAAAATACTCGAAAGAAGAGAAAGAAAAAAAAAAAGAAAAAACAGCCACGACAATAGCAATAAAAAAACAATAACGAAGAGGAAACATGGGAAGAAGAAAAAAGAATACAAAAAAGAAGAGAGTATTTATATTAAAAAGCATGAGATATGGGTTAATAAAAAATGGGAGTACACGCTCTTATTAATGAAATTAGTTTTTGAATTATATTTTAAATAATATAATTAAAAATATTTAAAATTATAAATATACTTTAAAATTAATTATTATCTCTTTTTTTAATTTCAAAGATATTAATTATTCTTTCTCTCTAATTTCAAACACATTAATTTACATATAACTTTTTTCTAATTTTTTTAGTCTAATCTCAGCCACTAAACATGTAATATCAACAACTGAACATGTAATATCAACAAATTTTAACATTATTAATTTTAACATTATTAGTAACAAAACTGTAAAATGACTAATATGATTTTAAATTTTTAAAAAACAAATCTGATTAAAAAAAATTTAGAAACTAATTTAAAGAATGAATGATTTTTCATTTACGAATTTAACAATTTACTCATATATATATATATATAATTCTTTCTTATTAAAATTTTTCTGCCTATAATGTTAGGTTAGAATTAGATTAAATTAGGAAAATGTTAGATAATGAAGAATCAGTTTTGATTTGTAAAATTAATTTTTGAAATATATTATACTATTTAATAATCATTTAATTATATTTTTGTTCTTTCTATATTTTTTTATGTACCTTTACCTATTTATTAAAAAATTAATTGATAAAAAGTCTTTAATTACTTATTATTAGTCATATTAGATGAAAAGAGGTCATATTTAAAAAACCAAATGATTAAAAATGATTTTATTATTACCCTAATAATATTGTGATAAAAATCCTTTTTTCACAATGGAAACACCAAAAAGGCAAAAACTAAAACAAAATAATAACTAATAAGTGGCAAAACTAAAAACTAACCAGAAAGGCTATCTCCCCAACAGTATCTCATTTCCAATGAGTACCATAATCTTCAACTTAAGACCATGTCTTCCTTCCCACAAACCCACCTTCACAACATCAACATTATCATCTTCACCAACAACAACACTCAGAGTTCGTGCCACCTTTCAAGATTCTAAGCCACCCAACACAACCCAACAACAACAGCTCAACCTCTCCGTTCTTCGCTTCACCTTAGGTTGAGTCTCCTATCTTTGCCTATCATGTGTTTGTGTTTATGCTTGTATGACATTGTTCTTGTTTTTGGGGTGTTTCAGGGATACCTGGCTTGGATGAATCCTATTTGCCCAGATGGATTGGTTATGGCTTTGGTTCCCTTCTCTTCTTGAATCACTTCCTTGGCACAGATTCAGCTACTATGACACCTGCCCAGCTTGTAAAAACTTATCAAAATTTCCTTTTTCTTTTTATTTCTTTTTCCATTTTCAATTCAGTTCATTGGTTATTTTTTTTTGTCTGAAATGAGTTTCATTTGCTGTGTTTATCTTTGCTATCTAGACTACAGAGGTTTTGGGTTTGTCTTTGGCTTCCTTCTCTGTCGCTCTACCTTACCTTGGTAAATTCCTCAAGGTATTTATTTATTTGTTGGTTTTTCAAAAAAAATCAAGTTTTAAACAATTGACCGTAGCATCGTGATCCTATCATGTTTTTCACTGGCATGAGATTGTTATGTTTCAAGAGAAAGATACACTCATTGTATAGTCAAATCTATCATTGTTTACATTAATATAGATTTTGGGTTATTCCTCCTTCTTATAGTGTACTCCTGATTTTGTACTCCTAATTTTGTACTCGTGAAAACATCTTCAACCATTCCAATCTTAGTGAGTTTGTTATTGTGTCCAATTCAGCACAATTAGTTAGAATCTGTTAAGCAACTTTGCATGGGGGTGGAAATGGGTCGAGCCGAGCCGAGCCGAGCTTTGGCTTTAACGAGCCTGATTCATGTTATAAATAGATAGCCCAAACCTAGACCTATTACTTTTCATAGGCTTTTTCAGGCTCGAGCCTAGCCTGTTTAAACCCGACAAGCTTACGAGCTTATTTGAAAAGCCTATTTCATGAATTAAAGTTCAAAATAATTCATCTATATATTAATCACTATTCACATATCATAACCATATTTACAATCCATAATTTTTTCTTTAAACAAAAAAGCTACAATATTAACTAGTATTGATTATTGATTCTTTTTTGTTTTGTAGTGTTTAATATAAAGTGAAACTATGAATAAAACGAGTCCCCGTCAAGTAGCCCGGCTCACTTCCACCCTTACCTGTATATATAGTATAAACTTGTAAACTAAAATTCAGTTCAGAAAATACAGATCCAAAAACACTCAATGCAATAGCTCTCTCTCTTTTCCTGACTTCTCTCTCTCTCTTTCTCTCTTTCCTTGTTCATCATTTCTTCATCATCTCAGTTTCTGATACCTCACATCTTTTATATGCATAATGCATGTATTTGTAAAGTTTTCATCTGTGCAATATATTGATTCTCAGCCAAGTCTTGGAAATTCGTAGGGTGCTCAACCAGTGGATCAAGCAACTCTACCTGATGGTACACAGCAAATATTTGTCATGTCACAAGATATAGCTGATGGTCTGAAGGAGGATCTAGCTTGGGCATCATACGTTCTGCTGCGTAATTCAAATGCCATTGCTGCGGTAAGACAATAGTTTAAATGAACACATGATAGATTGATTCATGCATGCTAGGGTCCTTCATTAGTAGCTTACTGTTAAGTATCAAATTATACGAAAAAAAAAAAAAGGTGGGTTGGCCCAGGCAGCATGGGAAGAAAGAACAGAGAAAAACGATACTTTGTTGATATGAATTATGTTTGTTTATGATTAAATTTTTTAAATTAGTATTTCATAGTTGTGAAGTCATTGATGTAAAAAATGTAATAGGTTTCTCTTGGAGTATCTGTAATATTACATAGCTCCGCTGAGATGAGACAGGTTTGTCAGCGTTGGTTAGAGTAGTTAGTGATGCTAGTAGCTAGTTATCAATAACAAATATAATGAATTTGCTCTTAAAGGATACTTCGCTATTATTTAGCATGTAAAATCTAACCAGCAAAATCTATTTACATTCATTAGTTCAATTCAGTAATACAATTCAGTCTCAATCTCACTTTCTTTCTCTATGATCTGTAGTTTTTCTTCTTCTACCTTATTCTTGAACTATTTCGATTTGTTCAGCTAATTTTTGTTCAAAGAGACATGTGTGCAAGGGGCTATTGGAACATACCTGATGGTTCATCTAAAGAAATTCTTCTTGATTGGTTTGCGAAAAAAATTGAAAAGGCTGATCTGGTTGATTTGAAGGATACCCTATATTTTCCTCAAGATGCAGGTAATGAATCTCCTTTCCCTACTAGAGCTTTTTTCTTGACCTTCCATTTTTCGTCTACTTACTAATTAACTTTATAAAAAATAATCCACTCCTAAGCATGACTTGCACTTCACTTTGAACATTTTATAGTTTTGGACCTTTGCTCATATAACCTGAACGTTTGACTGATGTCTCAGATTCTGAATTTCCGGAACTAGTGTCTAAAGGGACTAGCTCTCTCCTGGTGCAACCAGTGCTAGTTAATAATCAGACTGCAGCTAACTCGCGAAAACCAGTGGGGTTTATTCTGCTGGCCTCAGCTGCGAGGTATGCATTTAGTACTAAAGATAGAGCCTGGATTGCAGCTGTGGCCAACAAACTCAGTGGTAAGTGGCATGTGTATGGTGTTCTAGTGAATTTCCACATCATTTTTACGAGTCTAACCGGAGGATTTATTGTTGGAATTGGTATTTGGTTAATTTGGGTTTTCTTTTGTTGATATTTCAATGATATACTTTGACAATGTTGGCCACTATGGAAGGTAATTCAAGGCTCCATTTCCCTTCCCTTTCATGTATTTATTTACAGGCTGGTGTAGAGCATCCGATGAGTTTAAACCACAGTAAAGTTCTCAACATGTGAACTGAAAGAGGTACAATATTTTCTATAAAGATGATAAAGTTGCAGTGAATTTTGAAGCAGGAGGATGCAAGAAACTAAAAGCTGCCACTTAACACGGTTGCTTATCTTAGGTGCGAAGTTTTTCAATTTACTAGGGGTGAGCATTGCTTTGGCACTGCATTTCCATTATCCGCAATATCATATGCATGAGTAAATTACTAAATTTGCAGCCAGTTGATCTAATTCAGAATATACAGTTACACAGCTTCCTATGCAGAATCAAACTTTTTGCCATGAGGGAAGTGGTGGAAGGACCAAGCTCTGCAAATAAACACTCCTTATATTCCCTTTTATCTTTTCTTGTGAAAATTTAAGAATATTCTTTGATTAATGTATTTGAATATAATTTAGTATGTCGATAGATTGATCTGAGAACAACTAAATTTTTAGAGTGATAGATAAAGGGAAAGGAAGGGAGTAGCATGTTTTGGAATTGATCACATGCCTTGAACAAATGTATGCATGTGGTTGTCCTAGGAAGCATCATTAATAGTAAAACATGTTAATAGGTATTTGTATCTTTCTGCTATCTGCTAATCTCTTCTAGTTGGCCTCATATGTTGCATGATATGCCACCAGCTATTTGTATGTGCGAATTTGTTCAAATAAAGTTTTATTATAATTTTGGGACCACTAAATTTAATTTACCAAATCCAGTTTTTTTTTTTTTTCTTTTATAACTCATACGTATAGGGAATATCATAGTCAAATACTCAAATAAGAAGATAAAAATAAGAAAAGCTAAAATAATTAAAGTCAATACCCAAGGAGAATTTTGTGAGCCCAATAGAAGACACATGTCCAAAAGCTACACGGGTCAAAATGCCCAATTTACTTAGGACACGGGTATGGAGACTTGTGTTCGACCCAACTTACATACCAAGTTACATCTCAACACTCTCGACGTGGAATAACTCCCCGTGCAGTAAGAGGAAAAAAGTAAAAACACTCACTCGCCTCAAAGAAGATCTTCTAAAATGATGACCAAGTGACTTTTGTCTATAAATACTTCATAAATTTTAGATATTTCTCAATTTATTCTACACATAATCTGAAACTCTTGTTGACTTAGGTATTAGAGTTTCTTGCACATATGGAAGTTGAGGTGAAGCTATCTCAAACACCTTTACTATTATCTCTAATCTTGTTTCACAAAGTCTAATTCTCATAATCTGTTTTAAATAAGCCTCGAAATAATATTGATACTCTATACAATCTACATTTACAGAGTTAAACCCTATTTTGATCCCTGAGATTAGCAAGTTGCACTGATTTGATTCTTAACTTTTTAATTGTCACAATTTTGTCCTCCAGATTTAAAAAAGTACTCTAATGTAGTCCCTTGTGTATCTTCTGTCGAAACTCAACACCGTTAGTGGCGTAACTCAAGCCTTGTCACACTAGACATATTCAAACAATGTGGTATGCATTTTAGCGCTAAAGAAAACACTAAATGACATTGTTTGAGGGTTTGAATAAAACTAAAATGTTATACCCCTCCCTTTTAATATTGTTCAAACCTTGAAATGATATCATTTAGTGCTCTTTTAGTGTCAAAAAGTGTACTATGTCGTTTTAATATGTTCAACAAAGTAAGACTTGAGCTATCTCACTAACGGCGTTGAAGAGGGACTATATTGATGCACTTTTTTAAATTTAAAAGACCAAATTATAACAATTAAAAAATTAGAAACCAAATCAGCACAATTTGCCAATCTCAAGACTAAAGGGGCTTAACTCACATTTACAATATTGGTTTACGTCTTTACGAACTTGGAAAAAATATGATTTATTGCATTGGTGTGTGTGTGAGTTTTTTTTTTTTTCCAAACTCGTGTGTTGTGTAGGGATCTTTGTGTGCACAATTTAACGTAGCCCAATGGATCATGTATGGGCCTAAATATAATGAGTTGTACAAAAACTAAAATAAATAAAATGAGTAACAATACTTTCCATATTGCCTTCAGGAATGATTCAAACTCACCAAGTTTAATATGCTACATATGTAACAAGATAATCTAATGACTTGTCAATTCTATAAGCAACAATCATACAAATATCCTCTTCATGCATGAGATGAATCCAATGCAAATAATTAGTACACAGAATTGAAGCAAAACATTGAGTTTAAACGCAATTCACATATCTAATCAGGGCTAGTTCAGGATTTCATTCTCCCCTTTGATAAAGCTTTAATTAACTCAGTGGGGATTCTGCGATGGTGATTCAGACAACATGTTTGGCAGAGTTACCTTGAAGCAGATGCCAAGTGGTCCATGTGTGACCAAATGTCCAACAAACCAATGAGGCATCAAACATGTGCCCCTCCTCCTCTTATGGAATAACATGTGACACCTTATGACTAATCAAATGTCAATATATCTTACTATATATACCCAGGGGACAAAAGAATAGTGTGATATAATAAGCAGGGGCATTTAAGGAAAAAAAAGTCAATATTTTTGCTGAAATTAAGACTAGATTTATCTCACACTAGAATATATTTATACAAGTGTTATCCAACCTCCAAACTCCAAAGTATTTTATTTTGATTCAAAGAGTTAGGATTAAACTCTTTATAATTCATACAAGATTGGACACAACATTTTTGAGTTAAGCCCTATTTTAGTCCCTGAAATTGGCGAGTTGCACTGATTTGGTCATTGACTTTCCAATTGCTACACTTTGGTTCTCCAGATTCAAAAAAGTACATCAATGTAGTCCTTCTTCAACGCCGTTAGAGAGATAGCTCAAATCTTCCTATGTTAGACATATTAAAACGACGTTGTACACGTTTTGACGCTAAAAGAGCACTAAATAATGTCATTTCAGGGTTTGAACAATATCAAAAGGGAGGGATATAACGTTTTAGTATTGTTCAAACCCTCAAATGACGTCATTTAGTGCCTTCTTTAGCGCCAAAACGCATACCACGTCGTTTTAATATGTCTAGCATGACAAGACTTGAGCTACGCCACTAACAGTGTTGAATTCCAACGACAGAAGATACACGAGGGACTATATTGGTGCACTTTTTTGAATCTCGATGATCAAATTGTAGCAATTAAAAAGTCAAAGACCAAATTAGTACAACCTGCCAATCTCAGGGACCAAAATGGGGTTTCACTCCAACATTTTCCCCTTTTGTCCCTGTGGTGTTCTTCTCTTGAGGGAAGGTTCTTACAAGTTACTTATCATGTATAAATATATGTTGGGTGTTGAGAGAAACACCGTTTCCCAATTCGGTAATCAATACCGAACAAAGCACATTGGTGGGCTCATCAATGCCCTTTAACCACTTTTTTTTTTTTTTGGGTTAAGTAGAGATTCCAGGTTCTAAATAAAAAGTCCTCTGATGACACACTATTATATTTTTGTCTCAACTCACACTTCACTAAATTACTTGGAAACTGTATACCAAAAAAAAAAAAATAAATTACTTGGAAACTTGATATTTATTTTTTGTCATCTGAAAAATATATATTCTATAAATTTTAAATTAGAGTAAAGCAACCAACCCTAAAATATATATTCTATAAACTTCATGCATAAATTAATCTGGAAAATTAAGGCAACCAACCTAGACTTGAAAGTTAAACAGGTCTAATATGACTATCTATATAAACAACAGAAATATTTGGTAATAAAAAAATTAATAAAAAATAGTCAGAATTTATCTTATTTAATATTTATTAATTATTACAATTAACTGAGTCATTATTAGAAACTAAAAGTAAAATTATGAATTATTAAAACCTAATTGGCAACAAATGAAAGGATACAGGAGGGAATAATAACTAACAAAGAATAATTACTAAATGGTATATATTAATTAATTATTAAAGGGGGGGAATAGGAGTTGTCACGGTTGAAGATGATGAGTTGGTTGACAACGTGCATAATGTCCTTAGTGATACATAATTATATACTTTGGAGACCAGCAATGTTATCGTCATCTTACATTACATAAAGGAAGAAATTTAAAAATAAAATAAAATAAAAGAATAAGAAGATTACAAAAGGGCAACTAATCCAAAAGTGACACACACCAATCCTTGTCCAATCATAATGTCCCTATTAGCTTCCTCCATATTACATTATACCCACATGATTACACCATCTTATATTTTTATTTTAGCTTCATATTCTTTGTAGATACCTCCAGAAATAAAACAGTTAATCCAAAATTTTAGAGAAAAAGATAAATAGGTTCCTGACCTTTTGTTCTGCGGATATTTTTGTTCTTGGCCACTGAAAAATATTTTTAAGTCTCTGATCTTTACAAAACTTGGACGGATCAGTCCCCGTCTAAATGCCTCCATCAGGGACCGATCCGTCCAAATGCCTCCGTCAGGGACCGATCCGTCTAAATGCCTCCGTCAGGGACTGATCCGTCTAAATGTCTCCGTCAAGGACTGATTCGTCCTAATTTTGTGAAGGTCAGGGACTTAAAAGTATTTTTTAATGGTCAAGGACGAAAATATCCGCGGGGCAAAAGGTCAGAACCTATTTGTTTTTTTTCTCAAAATTTTAAATTTTTTTTTCACTTTAAAGTCAAGTCCAAATTTTTAATTTTGGTTAAAGAAGAAAAATCATTTAATATGAATAGTATCTACCTATGTATCATTACACCATTAAAAAAAAAAATCATATACATATATATATATATATAATGTTGAAATGTTTATGATGTGATGATATAACATGTAATATAATTTAGTGATATAATTTATAATAAATTTAAATTCCATCTATTAAGCCTTCTGTTAATTAGTTATACCTTCCAATCAATGTTCTTAACTAACTAATTAATATATCAATATGTTCTTAACTAACCAAGGAAAATATTTAAAATAATTCAAGAGTAGTAATACTAATTATACAACTAGAATTTAGTAAATTAAACAACCAAGAAGTTGAAAATGCCCTCTCTCCAAAACAAATAAATTAAGTTCACTTAATTTCTAATATAATATATATGAATGCAACATTAAAAATTATTGCTGAATTACTCTTACACTACACACAAATCCAAATTATTGTCAAATTTCACGCTATAAATTAAACAAACTTAACTTCTCTTACTTAAAAATATAAAATACAACTTCTCTTACTTAAAAATATAAATACAATAGTATTTTATGTAATTATTATATGGTGGAAACTCAGGTGCAGTCGACTTCATGTGAAGTTTGACTGATTTAATTTGACTAAATTTTCATCTATCGGTTTTCATCTATCAACTTCACGTGAAGTCGACTGCACCTGAGTTTCCACCTTATTATATATATGTAACCCTCATGAACCTATATTATTGGTATGTGTCAATAAAATGGCTCAAGTTAATTTCCTAACTTTTTTCAATTTTTTAGGACAAAAATATTGAATCATAGATTTAAAGCATTTCAAAGCTGATGATGAGAATATGAAAAACTTCACAGTGTACTTAAATCTGACAGCCAGCTATATCAAACAAACTTATGAAGTTGACTTAGTCATTGGTCTCTTATTAGAGTGTCAATTGGGTCTACACAACCAAATTGGTAAAAATCAAAGAATCTACATCATAAGAGATTTGTTCACTGAATAAAATAAAATAAAGGAGATACTTGTCATATTACCACAAGGAGAAAGCAAATTAACTTTCCTATTGGCTTAGTCATATAATAAGCAACATATGAATCCATATTTGTAGCACCTAAGATTGTAGTAGGAACTTGTACAAAGAAATTGCACCTATATTTAAGCTAAAGAAGCATGAAGCTAAGGATGCAAAAGTGTGGTCCATCCGGATTAATTGTTTTTTTTTATGGCAATGGAAGCTGAAAGAGCTCGTTGAATGTCAATATCTTAGCTGAAGAAATGTCAATGTTATTGCTAAATAATGAAATAATGAAGCTAAGTGTGTAGCAAATCCCATTGATGTTTGACATATATATATATAATTGCGTACTCACAATGGCATTGGCCTCCTTTATAGACCCTTTTAATTTGGCTTTATAGGAAGGAAGCATCTATCTCAACCTTGCAATTTCATGGTGCTCTATCATTTTCATAGCAGCTGGGATTTTGGTTATACCATTAGCAATTAGCCACCCAATTAATTCTATTAATTATTGAAATTTTTTTGAATAATTCTATTCTTTTTTTTTAAAAAAATGTCCTTTTAATATCATTATTATCATGTTAATTATTGAGATTTATATATAAAAATTAAGAAATGTTATTTGTACACCAAAATTAGCAACTAAAATTAGCCACCAATATACTTGTATATAAATATATGTGTAGTTTAATTTATTTTTAATGTATATTTGTATTTCAACATGTATTTTATACTGATGGTTGACTTTGATGTACACGCAGCATAACTCATAAAAATAAAATTATTAAATTTCTTGAATATTTGTACATTATTATGTGTACACATTTCATCTCTTTTTTTTGGGAAAGTGAAGCCCCCCCCCCCCTCCTTTTCTTTTTTTTTTTGTTCTACCGACAGTTCTTATTTTATCAAAGTTTCGTTGGGCATGGAAAATACACCACTATTTCTTTTCCCTATTATTATATTATGTTGTTGTTATTTGAGGGTAGTTCTTTAATAAAGCTTTTGTTTTACTTTATGTATTTATTATTTATATTTATAAATACCTTCGTCAAAAAAAAAAGTCGTTGGATTCTTCCTTTCAAACGTGATAGAGTACTGCCTGCAAGTACAAAGACCCTCCACCATTCCGTGGCCTCTAGATTTACAAATTAGAATGCTTTGATTTGATTATGATTATTATTATTATTATTATTATTATTATTATTATCCTTTAAGTTTAATTCTGGATTTAATTTAATCAAATCTAGAGCAAATAACCAGTCATGGAAAAAGAGGAAAAGAGAAAAAAAGCGTTCTTTCTCTTAGCTTGGGAAACTAATTAGTAATTAAAGTATATGCAACATTATATTTATATACCATAATAATTTAATTTATATTGATATTTAATTATATATACAGTCATATTAGTAAAAAATGATTTGATTACTCACTATTTTAAAAATTTTATGATTAAAAATATTATTTGATTGGATAATAATATAATTTTTTTTTGTAGGGTCATCATCAGTTCATCACTACGTAACATGAAATTCTTATATATTATATTACAGTTGAGATTAAGCTAAGTGAGTTTAATTCAATTCATTCAAAAGTTAACACATGATATAAAAAATGCTATATATTTATAAACTATTTAGAGATTTTATTTTAGAAACGTAATATATATATATATATATATATATATATATATATATATATAATTGCGCATGTGGCGTGCTATAGTTTATAACAATATAATAAACCCAGGCAATAAACTGCTAAAATCCCTTAATTAATCGTAGTATAAACAATAGATTAAAAGGTTATGTATATGTGAATGGAGAAAGCTGATGAGTGGAAGATCTGAGTTAAATTTTAAAGTGGTATTTGAATTTGTAATCAAGTTTTATAGTTGTCTTTAAACTTGTAATGATTTTAATATTGTTCCTGAATTTAACAAAGGTGACTCACGGTCGTTCCTGAAGTATTTTCCGGAAAATATACCTTAACGGCGTGATGACGTGTATTGAGAGACGCCACGATGGATAAGTAACGTGGTTGTTATCGTTATTTGACTCAATTTAATTCCTGAAGTGGTTTATAACCCTAGTCCCCAATTTGAGTTCCATCTGTGTCCACCATTAGAATTCACTCCCTTTCTTCTTCTTCTTTTGCCACATCTCCTTCAACCACATCTCTTTCTTCTTCTTTCACTATTAGAAGACATTATTTTGTCATCTTCTATCTCCTTCCTCCTCTTTTTCTCATCTTTCTTCTCTCGCTCTCTCTGCAGTAAACCCTAAACCCTTTTCTTCTTTTCTCATTTTCTAATTCCCCAAAATTTCACAGTTTTATTCATGTATCGCCCAAACTTCCTAGTTCACTTGGAACCCTATCATTGTTTCCGACTCTGCAGCACTTCTTGATCAATTGGGTCGTTCTGAGGAAGCTGAAGCTTTGGTCTTTGAGGCCACTTCCGAATTTGAATCTCGAAACAGAGAACTTGCTCTTTTCTACTGTAAATTGCTTGAGTCACACTCCAAGCGAGGCTCACCGAAAAATTTTGATGTTGCTTATTATTACATGAACCAGCTTTTTCATAGTTCTTTCTCTGTTTACATAAAACATAGGGCTTTTGAGTATATGGTTAGTGGTTTGTATGTAATGGATAGGTCTCGTGAAGCCGAGGATTTGGTTGAGGGTTTGAGAGGCAATGGTGGAGCGATTGACCCTTCAGCTTTTGAGTTGAAGTCCATTATGTATGGTTATGGGAGGTTGGGGTTGTTCCATGATTTATAGAGAGTTGTGGATCAAATGAAGTCAGGTGGCTTTGAGATTGACACTGTTTGCGCCAATATGGTTCTTTTAACTTTTGCCACTCATGGTGAGCACATGGAAATGGTTTCCTAGCTTAAGAAGATGAGAAGCTCAGACATCTCATTCAATTCCTCAATCGACAATGGCAACTCATTCAGGAAGTAATCGACAGTGGAAATAGTTTCCGGACTTAAGGAGTTACTAGATTCTTGTGTGAGAGCTAATGGTGTGGGATTCATTGGAGGCTAAATTGAATTTGCATGGATGTCATTTGGGTTCACCCTATTTGATTATGCTGCTTTGGTTGAAGAAGATGTGTCGGAGAAGAAGAAGAAGAAGAAGAAGGAGAGCAGAGAAAAAGAAAGAGAGTGACTTCTAATGGTGGACATAGATGGAACTTAAATTGGGGACTAACGTTATAAACCACTTCAGGGACTAAATTGAGTCAAATAACGATAACAGTCACGTCATCTATCCACCGTGGTGTCTCTCAGTATACGTCATCACGTCGTTAAGAAATATTTTTCGAAAAATACTTTAGAAACGACCGTGAGTCACTTTTATTAAATTTAGAGACAATATTAAGGTCATTGTATGTTTTTGATTGCAAGTTTAGGAACTATTTTAAGATTTAACTCGAAAAATCTAGACATGTGCGTGATGTTATACATATAATGATAAATGTTTAGAAGCAAAGGAAGTGACGAAGAGATAACTTGAAATCCTATTTGTACAGATAATTAAGGGTATGTAGTAATAATATATAGATTGTGAATGAATCAAACTCTTAAACTTATCTAACACTTACACCTTGCAACATGCATACACTCACACATCTATTTAATTTCTTCATATATATAACTCCCTTAAGTTATAAGATTGGATGGTTTTCCCTTTCACCACACTCCACATTCAATTCCTTATATACCACATTGTAGCAAAAACCAAAAACAAATATTCCACCTAACTTTATTATTATCATCCATCTATATACCTATTTCTTTTTAAAGTTGTGATATTACATTGTTATATTTTTTTTTCCTTTATTTTTCTGTTCTCATTTGCTCCCTCACTTTTTTCCTTTACTACCTTTTTCTTAAGATATTTAATTTATAATGACATCTTTATGAGAACTATTCAAATAATAATTTTGCATGTTGAAAATTTGTTTAACATAAAACTATTGCCGTCGTAACTCGTAATTGAATGAACCGTCCTTTTTGTCGTCTAGTCTGCTTAACCTTTTTAAGAAAATATATATATATAATAGCATTTATGTTGGTTTATTTTATATCTATATATTACTCATTTTAAGTTTTTAACTAATTAACTATGGCATTGATGTCAGATTGATCTGTCTGGTCTCCCCTTTTTTTTTGCTTTGAAGCATATTATAAATAAATTTGAGACAGAATTGTTAGACACTTAGCCCAATAGCCAAAATAACTGTATCAATAATAATTGAAACCGGGTTTAGTTGTTGGCCAAAAATATATACAATCATGATGTGAGATATAGGAGTTTTGCTAGGAAGTCAATGGAGTATTTGTACAATGTGTACAATAGATTATTTATTTGGTCTAATATGAGTTAAAAAATAAACATCATTACTAATTTCTCAAACACAATATACTCATACTATCCAGAATAACCATCCGGGTACCAGAGATAATAGACATCTGATATCCTACTGAATCGAACATCTCTATACCCCATTGTATACATTATATAAATACTCTATTGGCTTCATATACTTTTTCTAGATATAGATATACGTTAAAATTAACTATCAAAATCAATTACTAAGTTAGATATATTAAAATAAAAAATATATATATTAAAATCAATTAATATATATATGTTTAATTGATTTTAATATATAAATAATATATTTTTTAAAAATATAACATCTTAACCTTGTCAAAAAAATTCTTGCTATCTAAAAAAATAGCGAGGACAAAAGAAAACGTCATGAGGCCGGAAAAACATAAAATAACTGAACATGTTGGAATACGGTCAATATGAATTAATTTCACAATAATATAATATTCACACATATATATGTATGGCATTATCGTATTCATTTTTCTTACAAATATGGATAGAATGATATAAATAATTAATTTTATTAATATCAAGACATTTTTTTATAAAAATAATGTTCAAATAGTTGCACATTAATTAATTAGTAAATATTATAGTTCTAACGTTATTATTTTTCTTTCATAAATTAATAATGATAAATTTAAAATTTCATACAAATTAAATTAAACTACTATTATATATTATTTAATTTTAATAAAAATTTATATATAATTATTTTTATGTAAAATTAATAATTAAAATTTATTATATAATTTAATAAATTTAATTAAATTATTATCTAACCGTTTTTAATAATTAATTTTATATGAAAATAATGGTACGTAAATTTATTACAGAATGGTCCAAAGAAGTTCATTAAGACCTTATTGTTAATTATTAGGTATTGGTTAGTCGTAGTTCGTTTAACTTTGAAGAAAAACAATAATTTTTACTCTATATATATTTTCTTATATAAGAATCTTTATTTAATTCGAATTGGTCGGTACATTGTCTGCAATCAAATATCCACACTTCCAACCGCTCAATCCCCAACACACAATATTAATCTAAGTCCAATGAACTCTTAATAAAAGGCAAATATCATTAATTATTATATCTAATCTCCAAATTAAAATTAATATTTGATAGAGTATCAAACAAAAATGCAGCAACCACCGTAGGTAGAAGAGTCTCCTTCAGAGTACGTATGCACTTGAAAACACAACCCTAACGAAGTTTCTCACGTGCGCCATGGCACGTGCGTCCCAAAACTGTCGGTGCTATATCCTTTGATCTGGATCTTATTGTCATCGTACACATGCTTCCGATGCATGCCACGTGTCCTCTAATTCATGGATGCCTTCGTATATTTTGATCTTCCTTTTCTTCTTCTATCCAATTATGGTTAAAACTAGGTGCAGTCGACTTCACGTGAAGTTGATAATTGAGAACTGTTAGATAATTTGACCAATTTGACTAAATTTTTATCTAATAACTTTTAGTTATCAACTTAACGTAAAGTCGACTGCACCTGAATTTCCACCACCAATTATATGCGTAGGTGGAATTCAATCATAATTCAACTTATTTTAAATTGATGATTAGATAAAATTACATTTTATTTGAATTTAATTTTGGTGACCTTTCCAGTTTAAATTTATTTTTAAATAATAAATTTAAAAAATAATTATTTTTAATAATGTGACATATACACAATTAAATTTTTATATATAAATATCTTTTATTGTTTATACATAAAAATTTAATTTTTAATTTATTATTATAATATTTTAGTTTTAATATATTGACAATATAAAAATAATTTTATATATACACTTAATTATATCTTATCATGTTAATAAAAATAATTATTTTTATAATTAATAAATAAATAATCATTAAAAAAATATAATTAAATAACTATATAAAATAATTTATATTATAAATCCATCAAAATCAAACTCTTATTAAAAAACCCTCGTTTCTACGTCAATACATGAAATTAGAGACAGATACGCCATACCCTAATGACCAATGCTGGTTAGTTATTAGCATAAAGGACTAAACAACGTGTCAAATAAACTCCTAAGTTAATTAATTAGAAAACGAAAGAGGAGTTCCTCTGATAATAACTCTCTAACCAACTAATTTAAGTAGATTTTGAACTTGTATAATGTGTATTATATATATAAAGCTGTGTACGTACTTAATTAATGGCTTATTTAGTTTATAATCTAATTTGAGTTAACTCATCAAGTTTGAGTCTATTTTGAACTTTTTTCACAACCCAAATTTATTAATCTAGCCAGTTTATTATTTAATAATTAATATTAAGGAATCAATTAAGTTGTCCAAAAGCTTTGGGTTAACTTTTTTATATCAAACTATACAGTATACAACAACATGTGAAACCCTAATATAATTTTTCAAGAGAAATAGAGTAGAAAGGGAAAAGCATATAGAATCTCTTCGCTGTAATGTCAATTGGTCACACGCAAGATTATATGCTTCTTGTTCTTGTTAATTTTATTTGCATTAAAAGAAATTAAAGTGGAGTACTACTATTGGACTTCGTGACGAAGCTAACTAGTTATTATTATTAGTCCATACATCAATTATATCATAATAATAAGATGGATGAAAATGAAGACAAATTCCATTAGTAGTTGAGATAACGAAAGTACTAAAAACAACCAAAATTTTTGTGAAGGATAAATGGATATCTTAATTATCTGTCTCTTAGTGGAATTAAATAATAATAAACTAGCCAACCAAATGGGACTATTGCCATGCATGTATGGTCATAATTCGTGAAAATAAACTATTAGTGATATAAATATTTATATTGTCTTTTTTTATTATTTTAAATTAAAAAAATTATATTATGATATAATATTAAAATTTTATGTTTAAAAAATCTAAAGTTCGATCATTGATAAATTTTAAAAAATAAAAAAATAATATAAGACAAATAAAAAATAAAAAATAAAAAATAAAAATTTTACCCGAATAATAGAAACCAAATAAAATATCTGACATAGGGGTGTCCATGGATCGAATCCGAATCCGAATCCGATCCGAAAATTGCGGATATGGATTCGATCCGCAAGGCTTTTGGATCGGATCAGATCGGATCGGATCCGCACACTAATCGGATCGGATTGCGGATTTTGTGTTGATATCTGCATATTCGATCCGCATATCCGCGTATCCGCAAAATTAAAGAAATAAATAAGTAAATATTCTTTTTATGTTTTATTTCAATTAATAATTATCATATATGTTATATTATTTTAATTTATTATTTAAGAAAAGTATGTTTAATATTATTTTAAGAGTAAACATATATAAAAGAATAGAAAAAATAAATTTTATTGATATTTTTTTAATAAAAATAAGCTTTTAAAAATATTTTTGTGTTTTGCGGATATATCCAATATCCGATATCCGATCCGATCCGCAAATGTGCGGATCGGATCGGATCCAACCTTAAAAGTTGCGAATATTGGATCCGATCCGATCCGATAATTTTAATGCGGATCGGATCGAATTTTTGGCCATATCCGATCCGCGGACACCCAGTGACATCTATTTCTATCTGATTTATTTGTTGTCTAGTTAACATCATTATTAAATTAATTAATTCATGTGTCTAATAGTATTATAGTAATATATATCATATATATATGTGAAGTTAATCAAGATAGTAAATACTTTTTTGTTTTTAAATATAATAAATACTTATATCTAATAAATTTTTAAAATAGTAAAAAATTTACAAAAGAATTGAAATATTAGATATAAATATATAAATTAATAAAAATAATTTAAAGTGTTATAATATTACTTAGACTCAACCATGTACGTTTTAACCTAACTAATTTATTCATTTTAATATGATTCATATATAGAAAAAATATAAACGAACATATATAAATTATATTTGAGTTTTAGCTTAGGATTTCTTTTATTGATAATAGGTTGACTATAATCTTACAGTAAATAGTGCATGCACTGGTTGCACATAAATGGATGAAAAAGCAAAGTTTTTATTCTTACATTATACATTTTATATTGCATACATCAAAAAATAGAAAAGAAAGAAACCAGCACGTGTATATGTTCTAATTAATTAAAAAAAAAAAACCAAAAGAAATGTAATAAATTAATAATCAAAATCCTCCAAGGGTTCAATGTTCATTTGAATGTTCAACTTTACTCATAAGTCATAAGCAAGCAATAAAAAGGGGTAAAAATTAAAAAAAAAAAAAAAGGTTTTGAAAAATTAACCTCAGTTGGTGATTTTAGAAGCACACGTGTGACCAATAAGAAACTTTGGCGGTTTAACACTTCACTGTTCAACTACTCCCTCATCAAAATAACCACCAAAGACAACCCTATTATAAGACGACACGTGTCCATTGTACCTATAATTAGATATGATTAGCCTACTCTAAATTCCCTAACTGCCCCTGCAGTGGCACGTGCCCATTGTTATGATGAATCAAAAGCTCAAAAACTCTCAAACATACTTCAGTTTACTCTGTCGGATTTTTAACCATTTTCTGAAGCTTTGGAATTGGCGGCTTTCTCTCTTTGATTCTCTTACTCTTGGCGACGACCCAACATTTTTTCTTTCATTTATTTTTTTTCTCTTCAAAGCGTTCACGTTGATTATGAAATTATGAACTAAATTCTCAAAAATTAAATATTTTAATACCTTAATTAAATATTAAATATTCATATTTCTTTACGTAATTTTTTGTATTTTTTTTATGATCTTTTTTATTATTATCAAACTCTTATTTTCTAGTCATTACTTTGTGCAATAATTACTGCTTACTTTTTTTTATCTTTTTTTACTAGATGTAATTCTATTCAAATCTAGAAGGAATTTATGATAGACTATTTCGATTATTTTTTCGAATTTTATTTGGACGACAAAAATAATATATTATATATATAATATTTGAATAATACCTATAATTAAGTTAATCCAACTCCATGTCAATTGAAGTACATGCTAGTTAACTTTTAATTATTAGGATTAGGAGAAAATTATAAATAGTAAAGAGATCAGAGATGTAGAAAAAAGTTATTACTTTTAATTAAAAAAGTTAAAAACTTGGAAGAAAACTTATTACTTTTAATTTCAATTTGGTCAGTTGACATGTTTACTGTTTAGGTTTGGTCTTATAAATTTTTTACTTTTTAAAATTATGATAGTTATATTTAATAAATTAAAATAAAAATGACTTACAATAAGTTATAGAATCTGTAAAAAAGTACAAGTAAATAGATATATTTATTAATATATAAACTAATTTTAAAATATCTTTATAAGGTAAAAATTCAGGTGAAGTTGATATCTGAGAACAGTTAGATAAAAATTTAGTTAAATCAGTCAAATCATCTAACAACTCTCAATATCAACTTCACGTGAAGTCGACTGCACCTGAGTTTCCACATCTTTATAAATAATTCTAAAAATACTCATATTAAACACAAATAGATAACTTTTTTAATTTATCAAATACAAAATAATTTATATTTTTTAAAATTACAAACAGCTTTAAAAAAAATTTGACCGAACCAACCATTACTTTCATTAGATGTTCCATAACAATAACAAAAACAAAAAGAATAATTGATCCCGTTAAATTACACGATATTCCAAGTGCAATCATTAAAAAAAAAAAGTAAAATTATATGAATTAAATAATTCAATGTTAGTATATATAAGAAGGTCACAAGGTGCCAGCATACTTAGCTGGCCACTCGTTTTTTTATTCAACAACATTTTTCTTTCTTTTTTTTTTACAATTTTTTTCTTTCCTCTCTCTCTCTCTCCCTTCAATTTCTCCAGGAAGAATCAATTCCTCCTCATTGCAATTGTTTTCAACTTGCCATTGATTTAAGGAGGAGGGAAAAAAAATAAAGCTTGTTCTCTCTCTCTCTCTCTTTCTCTCTCTTATGTTCTTAGTTCATATTATGGTGGAAAATTCCCATGACTCTGAAGTTTGATGAACCACATTTTTGTGTGTAAAGATCTTTGCTTTGAGCTTCAGTGATTAATGGGTTGGTGCTGTTCTTCCTTATAAGCCATTCATAACTGAAAAAAGAATAAAAAATCTGCAACTTTATCTTTGTTCTCTCTCTATATATATATTGAAGCTGAAACCTTTTGTTGTTTTTTTGTGTCTTTATCTCTCTCTCTCTTTCGCTGTAGGCGTGTTTGTCGGAGTTGGACTTTGGTGGAATGCTGGGGTCAGAGTTGGGTTCTGAGACATGTTCTATCAGCTCTTTGCTGTGAATTGTGTCGCTGAGTTATATAATTTGTTTCACGGGTTCTGAACTGTGAACTGAAGAAGAATCTCACTTCTTCTTCTCTGAGATCTAAAAAGAACAACAGCAATAACCTTATCTTGCTTTGTTTCTTGCTTTGTTTGGATTCATTGATTAACCAGACACCAAAAAAAGAGAGAATAGTGAGAAAGATGATGAGGATGAGGAATGGTGAGAGTAACAGCAACAAGACAAATGGATTAATGGTGAGCAATGGTGGTGAGGCTGGTTCCAAGGAGTGGGAGATGAGGCCAGGTGGAATGCTTGTTCAGATGCGAACTGCTGACTCGGATCGGAACTCAGTTCCTCCACCGACAATTAGAGTTAGAGTCAAGTACAATTCAATTTACCATGAAGTCAACATTAATTCTCAAGCTACATTTGGTAACTCTCTTTATCATTCTCTATTTCCTTCAATAAGTATCTGTTATTTTGAATTTTGATAGTACAATTGTTACCAAATACATTGATCTACAAACTAGTTTTGAAAATTCATTGTGTGTTTTTTGTTGTTGGTGGTGGCAGGGGAATTGAAGAAAATGCTTTCAGGATCAACTGGTTTACATCACCAAGATCAGAAGCTGTTTTATAAGGACAAGGAGAGGGATTCAAAGGCTTTCCTTGACATGGTTGGGGTGAAGGACAAGTCAAAAATGGTGTTGAAGGAGGATCCTATTAGCCAAGAGAAGAGGTTCTTGGAGCTGAGGAAGAATGCTAAGATGGAGAAAGCTGCAAAATCTATCTCTGAAATCAGCTTGGATGTAGATAGGCTTGCAGGAAGGGTATGTGCTTTTCTTTGATTATTCTTATTCTTATTGTGAGGTGTTGGATTGGAAATGTATTAATGCTTTGAGTAGCTGTGAAACTGATTATTATTAGTGTTTTGGAATTGATTAGGTGTCTGCTTTTGAAACAATAATCAACAAAGGTGGGAAAGTTGCTGAAACAGATGTTAGTGGTCTTATTGAGTTATTGATGAATCAATTGCTCAAATTGGATGGTATTACAGCTGATGGGGATGTCAAATTGCAAAGAAAAATGCAGGTATGCATTTGATATCATATATACATCAACCATGCTATGCTACGTGGACACCAAAATCAGTCATCATTTGCCTTAAAACATTTTTCATTTTGTAGGTGAAAAGAGTTCAAAAGTATGTTGAGACTTTGGACATGCTCAAAGTTAAGAATTCAGTGCCAAACAGCAATGGAGATCATGGTCCTCCTCCTAAGCATTCAAATGGTCAAAGACTTGCACCAATTCAAGAGCAACCACAGCAGCAAACACATTCAAATGGGAATCATATGTTAATACCAATTGATGAGGAGGAACAAGAAGCAACACCAAGGAACACAAATGGTCACTTTCAGAAGCAACAACATGAAAACCAATCAACAAGGCATTCTTCTACCTCAGGAGTAGTAGTCACCACTCAATGGGAGACATTTGATTCTGCCCCTCCATTGATCCCTGTGCCATCATCAACCTCAGTGACCAATAACAATAATTCAGGTCACCAAAAGTTCAATTGGGATATCTTCAACTAAAAAAGTAAAAATTCAAAAAAGAAAAGTTACCATAGCAGCACTAGTTTGCAAAATTGTGTGCATGTGATTTGGGTTTGCCTCTTCCACTATTGGAGTATTGTTATATTATTACCTACTTACATTCTTTTCTGTATTTAGATTTGTTTAGCAACCCCTCTCTATAATCATGTCATTTACTTCAGAAAATAAAATGGGGTTGCTATTGATAGTGATTAATTACCATAAGGAAAAAAAAAAATTGTTCCCACTCTGTGATCTTGGTGTTCATCACCTAATTCATTCACCAAATGTATTGGTCTATTTTTGATGGATATATATAAAAATATTATCAATATGTGTATTTGTAACTTTATGCCATTGGACAAATTTAGGATTATTCAACCATCAACATCCTAAGTTGTGCTTTTGCTTTCTTTCCATTCATCTCCATCTCAATTGGTTGAAGCATGTCCATCATTCTTCTGGGGCTATGCTCTATTTCTTGCTGAAGCAAGCAGCATTTATTAGTAAATGAAATAATAACAAAATTTTCAGTACCTTGCTTCATGTGGGGGCTACAAAAAGTTATGCCAAATAATAATAATAAAAAGACTAGCATATAAGAAATTGTTAGTATTATCTCATCTGTAATAAAATAACTAATCCCTCCAATGATAAGAAGCCAAGTACAAAAAGCATGGAAGATGAAATCATAACTTTGTAGTAGAAAATTAAAACCATACTACATATAATAATAAATTAGTAATCCAATTAAACTTTTAAATCATGCTATATTAGCACAAGACATTCCTGATTTAGAAACCTTCCTTCTTTGGCCTCAAGCAAAGGGTATGAGTGAACAATAAGATTGTCATATTCTGCTAAGTTTTCTGTTATGCAATGCTATGTGGTTATGATTATATAATGCCTATAATGATAAGCATAAGGTAGTAGAAGATATAGTAACATTGGTACTAGAAAACATGTATACTATAAATCAGAGAGCAATGATGGTAACATACATAATGTTGGAGAAAGCAATCCACCAAGGGTATGCCATCTGTTACATATGATCATATATTTTTTTGTAATAAAGTACATTCATTCATTCATTCATAAGGCTCATAACTTTTTGAGGGCATCAATGTGCCTTGCCATTGAGGTTGGGTATGTTTGTTTATTTTGGTATGTAAAGTTGAGTTTGGTGATTGAATCAGTGAAACTTGCACAATAATTTATGCAACAAAGTTTCCCACGGAGGAGGGTTGAGTCATTACTACTAGTTTTGTTAACATTGTAGTGAAAGTCTTTGAGTTCTTTTTTATTTATTTATTTGTTTTCTTTTCCATCAATGGTAGGGAGGTTTTAACTATTACTTATTCTGGTAGATTTTTTGAGACTTCTTATGGTTTGAATTCGTTTAATTGAATGAAATAATATCATATTGTTATATTAATAATTTTTTACTAATTAGTGCATTATTAAAAATTTAAATACATATTCAATATATTAAAATGTTAAATTTTTATTTTCTGAATGCAAATTTGTTTTCATGATACATAAATAGGATTAGTGATCGGGTTTTGAAATCAACGGGTAATCGGGTTCAATCCGAACCAAAACGAAGACTTTTGTTACTGATCGGTTCAAATATCGATTCTAGGGTGCGAAACCTGAACCAACTCGTGAATCCAATCATATATTAATTAAATAAAAAAAAATAAAAAATATGGCTTTTAGTGAGTTTTGCAACTCGTAACCCTAACATTTTAAAAACTAGACAAATATTTCTATTGCCTTTTTGTATTTAGCTTCTAATGTTTGGATTTTAATGTGTTTATTTTATTTTAGCTTCTTTGAAAGATTATTCACTAGACTTTTGTATTTAGCTTCTAATATTTCTATTGCACTTTTGTATTTTCATTAGACAAAGATTATTCACTATTAATATGTTTGGATTTTAATGAGTTTAGTTTTTAATGTATTTAGTGTTTAACATGTTTGGATTATTTCTATTGATGTTACACGTTTATTGTACTTGTTGAATTTTTAAGATAATTTTTTTTTTTTTATAAATTTCAAAGTCATCGGGTACCCAATTATCCGAACCGAACTAATTCATTTTTAATCGGTTTGGTTTAGTTCGGGTACATATACAAAAAAACGTAAATCCAAACCAAACCGAACCAATTATATTTTGATCGGTTTGATTCTAATTTTACCTTAAATCCGAACCAAATCGACCCGTGTTCATCCCTAAACTTTATTTAGTAATATACAAACACATAACTTGTAATTTAAATATATGCAAAAAAAAAAGTGTACTTTTCATAAATGTTAATTTGATTAAAAATTAATTTAAAGTGTAACTTTTTAGTCCAAATTTATAAGAGAATAATATAGGGTATATTTTAGAAATAAAAGAGAGGAAGCATAATTATGATTATTTCTAAAGGAGGTTCAATTATTTCTTTCATGAACTTCTACTAAATACTAATGAATAATGATGATGAAGTGCATGGTTTTGTGAACAATTGTCGCTAACATGTCGCTTTCAGATTAATATCGGTATCTCATCTAAATACTCAAAAGTTTTAATTATGAAAAATACCAAAAGAAATGAATGTATTGAATATTGTTTTTATATTACATGATATATATACTTGTCCTATTTACTTTCTTTGTTCTTAATATTATATATATTTAAAGAATAAAAACTTCTCAATTTATTCTTCTTAACTAGTTTCTAGCAAAATTCTTGAAATGAAAAAAAAAAAAAAAAACCTGACATATAATTTAATTTGTTTGATCATATGACAGAAGAGCAGTGATGAGTGTCAAACCATCAATAATGGAAAGCGTGCAAAATGAACAGAATCAACCAAATATATTGAAGCCATTTCAATTCGTTTCAGCTACAAGTTGCGGTAATGTTATGTTATGTTATTTTCAAAGTTATGAAAAATCCACAAAAAAATTAGGACCAAGTTCCGTTAATTTCTGAAAATGTTATTAATTATTGAGTTGGATGAATCTGAACCAAGTAGCTAAAGACAATTCTTATTAGGGGCATAGATACATGTATCCACTGATCACTTCTCTACATTTTATTCTTCATTCAATCGGAGAATAATTTCAACAATATTAAATATTTTTATGTTGCTATCATCATGAGATTCATAATTCAAGAGACAATAATACTTATTGATTTATAATTTTGTATATATTCATTATTGATTTTTATTTTTTACATCTATTTTTAATTTTTTATCACATGAAAATCATAATAACAAAAAGAGATGGAACCAAGCATAGATGTGTGTAGCATTTTATTTGGGCCTTAGAGAGAAATGGGCTATCGCGGCCCGAATAAAAGCCCATTAATAGTATCAAGAACAATATGTATTGTTATATGTAAATGGTCCATAGATTTAACCTTAAATATTACCCACCCAACTTTTAGTTTTTGGATAATACCCATTAATCTCACCTTAAAAGATCTGTCCAAAAAAGAAACCTCACCTTAAAAGAGTTTTTTGTTCGCAAAATATATATGTTGAGAAAATGAACAACGAATAATGATGAGATTAAACCCAAATGAGTCTGAAACTCTGAATAGAAGGAGCACGATCAAAATCTGATTAGGCCCAAAAGGAAATTCTGATTCTCATTCCCATTTTAGCCCATAAAAATATCACACAACAAATGATTGTGAATTAACCCACCCCCCAAAAATAAAATAAATGAATAAATTAACTACAAACCAATATAAGCCAAAAAAAAAAAAAACCAACCATTGTTGACAAAAAAAAAAAAAAATCTAAAGATGTTAACGAAAGATTAAAAAATGCAAAAAAAAAACTATATATATA
Organism: Arachis ipaensis; assembly: GCF_059453495.1. Taxonomy (NCBI): domain Eukaryota; kingdom Viridiplantae; phylum Streptophyta; class Magnoliopsida; order Fabales; family Fabaceae; genus Arachis; species Arachis ipaensis. Next base: position 157,176,112 of record NC_142440.1, on the reverse strand, counting down.
TATATATATATATATATATATATATATATATATATATATATATATATATTAGAAACAAATTTTAGAGACAAGATTTTGATATAAATTTTTATAATTATTATTAAAAAAAAATATTGTGAATGATTATATATTTTTAAAAATAAAAAAAATTTAGAGATTAAACTTTGTTTTGAATTTTTGTGTGCACCTTATAAATATTTGTTGTCACAAAAATTTAGATCTGTTAAATACGAAATTTTTTTATCACTTATAAAAAATATTATATTTATTGATTATTTTTATCATATTTTAAAATTATTTAAAGACTGTTTTATTAATAATATTTTTTAAGAATTTTTTTGTCAACGCATGAATCTTTTGGTTACCAAATTAATAATTATGATAGTGATATATTTGAGTAAAATGTATAAGGAATTTAAGTTTATTAGAAAAAGAAGTAGGATATTGGTTGCTTGATCATTAATTGCCAACAAATAGCACTTGGCATTTCCGAAAGTGAAAGGATCAAACATGTGCATTCCCTCTTAAAAAGTCTACATATGCATTTTGCCGCTGGTATTTCTGACATACATATATCCACTTGCATTTATTTGATTATTCTAAAGTCTCCAATTATATTATTATGCTCAATCTGGTGGCTAAACAAACTGCTTACCAATGTTGTTTTCATTTCCAATTATCATATTGTAATTTTATTTATTTATTTATATTAAAAAAAATTTCAGTTAAGTGATATATAAGTAGAATAACCCGGTAATAAAGGTTAGATACTTGCAACAAATGACAAAAATAAATAAATAAATAAATAAATAAATTTCACCACATATTTATTATATATAATCTAAAAATTAGAAAAGCAGTAAATATAGTCATGAACTCATAAAATAATTTGTCCCAAAAACTCAAACGGTTAAAAAAAATAAATTATTATATTTTCAAACGTCTAAACAAGAGTCTCTTTTTTAGTATGAAGATAAATTCTCTTTTTCTCTCTTTTTATCTTATACTAAATTTTTTTTAGAATTAACAAATATAAAATTATACATTTTATGATTATAAAAATTTTAATATCACGTCATAAAATTAATTATTTCTAGAATTCAAACTGATAAAAAAATATATAAATAATTATATTTCTACAAATATTCTTCTATGTTCAAAACAATAACCTCTCTATCAATTGATTTAAGTAGATGATGAAAGAAAATGATAAGATATATATGTGTAGTGGAAAGGGTGCATGCATTGCTTGGTGTCTACGAGGCAGTAAAATTGGTGAAGTTAACTTTCCGTTTGTGGGAAGAGTCAGCAATAATAATATTCCTATTTTCTTTATTTTCATCACTCGTCACAATCTGTGTGATGCCCTATTTTCTTGTCAATAATTAGGCTATCACAATAATTTGCAAAACTATTCTACTACAACATCATATATACTACTGATTTGCAATTGTCCGAAAATGAAATATCACAATGTACTGTGCAAAGTCCTTATCCAAAACCAATATCACTACCAAATCCATCATCATTTTCAAAACTCTTGTATTATTGTAATTAAAATAAATTATATATTATATACAATCTAATTAATCTCAGAAAATCTCAAGTTAATTTAATTTACTCTTATCTATTTTTAAAAAGATGTTAAGCGTTAACATCTTAAATACAAATATCATATTATTTTTGCGGTTTAAAAAAATCGTCGCTAAAGATTTAATTACGTTTTATTTTAGAAAAGGTGGAAACTCAGGTGCAGTCGACTTTACGTAAAATTGATAATTGATAGTCGTTAGATGATTTGACTGATTTGACTAAATTTTTATCTAGCGGCTCTCAATTCTCAACTTCACATGAAATCGACTGCATATGAGTTTTCACCTTAGAATAATTATCCAACCATCGCTATAGTGATAGTAGCGTGTTTAGTTTAGCCGTTACAAATTAAAGTTCCAGATCATAGTTTAGGTAAACACTATTTGGGATTTGGAATAATACTAACCCTACACTATAGTAGGATTATTAGAGATATATTTGGTGCTGGTCACTTTGATATATAATAGAATTATTTGATCCTAACTAGTGATATATTGATGGAGACTGCCATACTATATCTGCGGCTGCTATAGTTGTGCAAGTGGCATGGCATGGAGCCTTTTCATTATTTTAATTCAGACATATACAAATGCATTTTAATTTTTAGTGTATATATCTGTTAGTTTTATGTCAAATTATTTTCGTCATTTTTTATAATAGGTATTATAGTTATTTTTTATAAAAAATAATATTAATTTAAATCAATTTAAGATTTGATTCACCATTTTTCAATTAAATTAATTTGTCTAGCCTAATTTTGACAAAAATAACACGATTTAATTGATTATATGTATTAAATTTTAATTATTAAAAAATATTTTTATAAAAAGACGTTTTCAGCGTCTTTACCTAAGTGGCTCCCTATTATTAATACATTAATTTAAATGACCTTAAAAATTCTAACAAACTTTCCCCAATGAAGCCCCATGTTATGGGGAGTGGGAAGAGCTTGCTCTCCAACATTTTGAATTTGAAACTTCTTCAATATTAGAATACTCCTAAGTCCTAATTGAATCATTATAGCTATTTGTTTTCTTGGATATGAAGTAACCGGTAATGATGTTTTCTTTATTTAATGGTGGTTTTGAACCAAATGAATATGGAGAGGTCAAAATAAACTTATTACTAGGTCTCACTTTACAGATGAAGTTTTTCAATGCATGGTTCAATGTTTTTTCATAGTATATATGAAACAATGTTAAATTCTTTTAAATAAATAACAACAACAAAAGGATAATCATCCCATGTGTAGAGCAAATTAGAATGAAATTTAAGTTTATATTCACAGATAGGATAAGATATTATTATTAATGCATAAGATTCCACTATTGATATCAATTCCTATCCAATGCTATAAACAAATTGCACATAAAAATTAAACAGAATTCTTAATATTAAATCTTATCATGCCACCCCCAATCATGGTACTAACTGGGCTGATCATGACTAACTAGTGGATTCAAATTTGTATCCCATAATAATAATATACGAATTTAATTTTGATATATGGATTGATACAATTGTGCAATGATATCTATTTTTTTTAATTATATTTAAGCAATAACAGTAAAATATAGTTATTTTTGTTTTTAATATGATATTATGTATTTTGATATATATAAAAAGGAAAAATATATGGAACCAACTCCAAATTGGTAAAAAATGGAACAACTTAATTAATTATAAATATAGTAATTAGTTTTATTTATTTATGATTTAAAATATTAGTTATTAAATATTTTATCATATTCAAATTAGGAGAAGATACGTTTAGTATCATTACAACGTGAATGATAGAAACTGATTCAATTAGCTTCATTCTCTTCACCTTGCTTCCCTCTCCAAATGCTTAAAACATGATAAATCAGAAAATAGATTCAGAACAATCCAATTTATAAAGAAAAGAAATATCTTAATACCTAGCATAAGCACCATCCACGTAGAGATTTTGGTTTCACGTAGAGATTTTAGATTCACCCAGAAGTATTTGGCTGATTTTTGGCTGGTATCCTCTTGATTCCTAGCATTGTTGATATAAAACAATGTATCAAAATTAAATTCATAATATATATAAAAACTTCTAGCCGAAACACCAAATTAAAAGTTTCAATCATGTCGTAAAGAAAGTATAAAAGCGTGTGTTATAGATAGCTAATTATGTAAATAAAATAAAATAAAATAGCTGGTCACAAAATTCAAAGGTGCACTGCACTAGCAGCAAAGGTTTCACATGTAAGCCATTCACGAACTCCATTTGTGTGTGTCACTTTCAGTAGTAACACATAACCAAGTTGACACGGAATCATGGATTATTACCAAAAATAAAGAATTTTCTTTGGATGCTCAAATTTTATTTTTGTATTATATCATGATTCATTTTACTATTGTTTTTTTTATACTATTAAAGTAGGTATAAATGTACGAACGAAGAAGTAATGAAAGAAAAAAGCTAACTAGATCTTGAACCTTTTTCGTTCTCGAGGAACCATTGAATGTTGACCAAAGAATAATAAGTTTGGTTAATTCAAAGGGATATGAACGTGTATAAATTTGCGTAGGCAAAATTTGTCTGCAAGGGGGGAGCCACTACCTATGTTGTTGCCACTAACCCCGTAATGGGGTCACTTTTCCTCAAGTTTAATAGTTACATCATTACGAAAATCATGACAATGATGTATATATAGTTCATCATAACTTTATCTATCTACTAGATATATATATATAGTGAGACGCCAACGAAGACAATAGTAATCCTTATTCATAGAGATATATTATTCTATTTCAAAGCCTTATATTCATTTCAATTTTAGTTTAATAAGGATTAAATTTTAGATTTTTAGGTCATAAAATTTTTTTTTTTAAATTTAAGTTGATAAAAAAATATGATGAATGGTCATATTTCTAATAATATCAAATTTAAAGTAATTAAAATAATATTAATTTTAATAAATAAATATTTTTTAATAAAAATTGGTATATCTCTTATTAATTATACAATGAAAACTCAAATATTAAATGTAGTTATTTTTATGTAAAGTTAATAGTTAAAATTATTAGATAATAATTTAATCAAATATGTCAAATCATTTAGCAATTTTTAACTATCAACCTCACATGTGAGTCTTTACTTAATTATTTATTAACACTATATAATTTATTATTTTTGTTTAGATTAGCTTTCCCTTGTTTAACATGTCTATTATATATTAGCAGATATGTTAAAATAAATGCACCATTCTTTTTGCAAAATTTTTATTGTATTTGATATATATTTTTTTACTCAAATTTGTAGAGTATCTAAGAAGATAACGTAAAAAATATTTCCGAACCCATGTTGATAATTCTAATGTGTGTGTATATATATATGTACAAACGAGACATAGACATCTACATATAAGTCAATCTTGCACAAAGTTCTATTATTTTAAAAAAGAACACATATATATACACATAAATAGTGCAAATTAAATGATGTGCTTAAAGTATAAACAAACATTTCTCCTATGAAATGATGAGAGGGTTGATAAATTTAACCATACATGATGAAGGATTAGATATTTTTTCAGGCAAAATGCATTGGGGGTATTATTAGTGGTCCAACCCCCACTGAGAGCGACCATATTACTGGTTTGTAGGAATATGCTTTGTGGCACAAATAGGGATTGGTGTTTAAAGATAATTTAGATTATGTTCATGCTTGTTTTGTTAAGAGTGAACTAATTAAGTAACTTATTAGGGTTTAGGGTGGCGCGGTTCCATGCATCTTTTAACCTTTGATTTGTCACTACTATTGTTGGTCACTATAACCTTTTACAATAATGCATGATGAGAAATTTCAACCTCAATAATAATAATATCCCCATATCTCTCTTAGGCTTTTAGTTTTAGGTACCTATAGCACTAGCATGCATGTGCCATAGTTCTTAAGAAATTCAAACTCTTAATTCCACGGAGCAAGATTGTTTTTTCTACGATGAATTTATGATAGGCTTAGATAATATAATTTCGTCGGTAAAAGCTATTAGCTTGCATTGCATTGCGTGATTGTCGTATTTTTGTTCTATACTTTGCACCTTCATGGAACAAAAGTACAAATCTTTCTTTATTTTAATTCCTAGGTGGGTAAAACACTTCCTATATATATAAAAGGCTAAAAGAACTACTACGTATTGAACTATATCGATGAAATAAACTAGATTTTATGGTTGATTAGGTTTTGGTTGAACGGAGGTCGTCAAGTCATGATTTTAATTATAACTTATTCAAGCATTATGGCTGCTTTATTTGACATTTTGCGTCAATTTTTTTTTTTCTTTGAGGATTTTAGCTAGTGCGCCATATATTTAGTGAAAGTGTTGGTGCTTTTACTTTTATTATTTTGATATAAATTATGTAACTCAACTTAATTTAAATTTTTGAAATAAATAGTATCATCTTATATGGTATTATAATTTATACGGCCCAAGAATTTTTGCACAAAACAAACGTAAATATACTACAGGATTACTGGTAGATAGTGGCAGTTTTCATCCGTCACAAAACATTTAGTAGCAGAATGTCAACCGCTTTCATTTCAAAAAAATTAGTCTTTTGCCATGTTTTTAAAGCGTGCCCAAAAATACGAAAAAGCATAGCGATAGCTTTTTGCCATATTTTTTCACCTATCAGCACGTTTTTGAAAGGGTCACATCCGCAAGCGTGTTGGTTGCTCTATCGTCACGCTTTTGTCGATATATTGTCACGTTTTATTTTTTGCCATGCTTTTATAATCCTGTAGCCACGCTTTTAAAGCATGCCAAAAAAATGGACATACAGCCACACTTTTAGAAACGTGCTCATTGGGTTAGTTTTGGTTACGCTTCAAAAGCGTGCCGATAGGAGAAGTTATGGCTACACTTTTTAGACGTGCTAATAGGAGAAGATATGGCTACGCTTTTTAAGCGTGCCAAGAAGGGAAGATTTTTTACTATGGCCACGTTTTTTGAGCGTGGCCATTGACTCAATTATACGATATGGTAACCCTTTTTAAGTGTGGCTATAAGTTAGGTCAAAATACATATAGCTACACTTTTTTGTGAATCTTTTTAATAAAACATTGTAAAGTTGATATATAATTTTAAAAAGCGTAAGAATTTTAGCATAAAACAAACGTAAATATACTACAAGATTGTCAGTAGATAGTGGCATTTTTCATCCGTCACAACATTTCATAGCAGAATGTCAACCGCTTCAATAAAGCATGGCGCAAAATTATTAGCATCGGTTTTCACAAACTCCTGGATAGCCATACAAAATTATGGTTTTAATCTTTTGACACTATCAATTTTGCTAGAGAGATGATTTTTTATAACTGCCATTAAATCTTATTTAAGCTTTATTTACTGAGGTGAAAACATGGTTCTGGAAAATCGGACCGGACCAGACTGGCCAATCAAATTGTGAATCGACATTATTAACGGTCCGGTTAACCATATAAAACCGTAAATTAAAAAACCGCTAACAAACTGTTGAACCGGTCAGGAACCGGTTGGTCAGACCAGAATCGGAACTGGCCAGTTTGGATTAAACTGTGTCGTTTTGGTTCCCGCGTGCATGACCTTCCTTTCCCTTCCCTTTAGACTTCATTCCAAACACCTAACCTAACAGCTTCTCCCCAAATAAAAAAAAGTTCCCTAGCTTCTCCACCACCGCCGCAAGGACTGCCGCCGTTCGTTGCGCTCAGGCACTACCATCGTCGTCTGGTCGTCCGTGCTTCTTCCTCGAGCTCGGCGCGTCAGTCCCTGGTCTTCATCTACTCCGTTCCCCTCCTGCCGCCGTTAGTCGAGCGCTCAGGCACCATCGTCTTCGTCTGGTCGTCGTGCTCGAAGTCCCCAACCTACCAATTGCAGCTTCTTCCTCGAGCTCGGAGTCTTTCTGCTCTTCATTTGCTCAGCCGCATGTTCTTCCAACCACCACCGTCTTTTGAGTTGTGTTCGTCGCCTAGCCCCTGTCTCCGTCGCAGTTCTACCCCTCTGCTCAGAAGAAAAACCCTTCTACATTTCAATTTTCTTCCTTCGAGTACAGAGAGCAGAAGCTCAACCAAGAAAAAAACCCTAGACTTCAAATATCAGTTCTTAGTTCACTGCTAACTTCTTCTGCATATTTTATTTATGCCATGTTCAATGATTATTTGATTACTGATTATTTGAATGTTGTGTTTTAATTTTTTATTGAATGATTATTTGATTAGTAATGAGCTCTAGTTCTGATGTGTTGCTGTTTTTGTGTGTTGTGATTTTTTATTGAATGAGCTCTGGTTCTGCTGTGTTGCTTTTTTGTCTATTGCTGTGTTGTTGTTTTATGTGTTCTTTATTTTTTATTGACATGCATCTGAGTGAAGTATGCTGTTTTTGAGTTTTAATTTTTTGTTTAAGGTGACTAATTGTTGCTGCTTTTTTAATTTTTGTTGCTGATTGTTCTTGAGATCCTTTGGTTTAATTTCCGAGGAAGTGAGTATGCTATTTTTTATTTTTTATGGTTTAATTTTTGATTGGGATCCTTTGAGAGCTGCTGGTAGTGTGTTGCCTTGTTGATTTCAGCTATGAAATTATGGATGATTAATTGATATTTGGCTGTGCTGCTGCTGTTTTTAACTTTGTGAATGATTTGTTGATTTCAGTCACTCCTCCTTCTCCAACCCTAGCCTTTTTTCAAGCCACTGCCACCGTTCGTCTGTCGATCTCGGCCGCCTTCCCTGCTCTGCAACTCCTGCTCTTTTCCAACTCCTGCTTTCTTATTCTTTTTTCATGGGTTCATTGAAGATAAGATTGGGTTCAATTTTTTTATTTTTATTTATTTTCTAAAGCAGATATAGATATGCTGCAATTTCTTCTAACTCCTATTAGCTAGTTCTGATCCCAGGGTCTTTGTTTGTTCTACCAACAACAGATACTATTTATGTAGTTAGTTACTGCATCCTAAGTAAGCTGAGTTTCTGATTTCCATTCTATCTATTTGTTTAAATATAATGGATGCTGTGATAGTATCATTAGTGAAGCTAGAATTATGTTGCACCTTGTATTTTGTTGTCTATAAGAACAAGGTTATCAAACTCTCGAGTTAATTGGTAAACTCACAACAAGTTTATAAGTTTAGATCCCCTATGTCTACCTTATGAGTTTACATAAATATTTATTTATTTATGTATACAGTGAACCACGGTTACATAGTACTCTAACAATTGGGTTAGCAAAATATTTATTTATTATTTTATTATAAACGGTTTTCTGGTTGAACCACAGTTAGACCGATTAAACTAGTAAAACAGTGACTAAAACGGTTCGATAATCAGTCCGATTTTCAAAACCTTGGCTGAAAATTAACATATGCTACCAAGTCCACTTCATTTAGTAGCGATTTTGCATCAACCGCCACTACATGGAACTGTAACCACCGTTGATATGGCAGGGGTACAAAACCACATTGATTTAGCAATAGTTTAACCTTTTTTATTAAGGTTTTTTTATCCTTAATTTTTTTCTAATATTTTATTAAAACTTTAATCAAATTTGATGGAATTTAATTATATTGTATCGAGTGATTAGGAAACTTGTTAATTGTTATAATTGGGAGGAACATTTACAAAACCTATTTTTAATAGCACCAAGTTGTTTTAATCTCTCTTTTTTTTAATCTTTGAATGTGTTACAAATATTAGCCATAACCCAATTTAAAAGATATTATCTAGGGTATTTATGTATTTAAAACAATTGAAGAAAAAGCTTACCAGATTACAATTTTTTTAAAACACCAGATGCAATTGCAACTTTTTTATTTATATGTAAACCGCGAAACCCTGACACGGATTAGAGTTTGCACGTAAACTGTTACACCCTGTCGCGCTTTATGTTTAGATGCTGCAAGTACATAAATCGCTACACCCTGTAGCGATTTATGAAGGAATGGCATGCATAAAGAAATATGCAAGTTTTTATAAATTTTTTCACTTTATCTTTGATAAATCTTGATACTTGATAGATCTGTGTTTGTACTTTGTTGTGCTTCTTCATATAAATAACAAAAACTAACAATAATTTTTATGTGAGATTTACTGTTTATTTTTCCTCTTTTTTATTTACAATGTGTTGGGTGATTTTGTTTGTTAATGTTCAACTTCTTTAGAGATTCACACTTAAAATAGACAGTAGATTAGTCTATGTTCTCTATTTTAAAATTCCTCAAACTTTTGATTGCAAAAAAATATATTCGTTTGGATTTGCTGCTACCGTATTACATGACCATAGTTTTTGTTTATATAGCTATTTTTATCCGTTGATACTTGATAGGATTGGTTCTATTTTTTTATTGAGTTTAGTAACATTTAGTCATTTAGTATTATATAAAATATCTTCTATATAACGATTTTTTTTTACAATCAAACCACATAATAAAAATAAAAAAAATCTTTTATTATATACAATAAAAAATGTTTGCAGTATGATTTTAATTGATTTGGATCATATTGATTTTATTTTTATTTTTTAATTTAATTTATTTTAATTTAATCAATTTAAAATATTTAAATTATTAGAAAAAAATAATTTAATTTACAAACTTTTAAAATTTTAAACAAAAATAAGAGTAATATTATCATTTCTCAAATTTAATTGAATATTCATATTTTTTAATCTAAAAATTGAATTTAAATAGACAATATTCATATTTTTTACTCATATAACAAGTTTGGTATTGATTTTTTAAATTTTAGAAGTTTTATAATTTAAATTTTATTTATCTAAAACTTGAATATAAATGGATAATACTTACTGATATAGCAATGTTTGGTATAGCAATGTTTTTTTTTTTGGTGACTTGGTATAGCAATGTTTGGTATTACTTTTTAAATTTTAAAACTTTTATAATTTAAATTATATTTATTTATATGTCAAATTATAAATTTTATAATTTTTTAAAATGTTATACTCGTATAATAAATTTGGTATTGATTTAATTTTTTAAATTACCAAATCTTAATTTCAAATTGAACTAAATTAAAAAATAAAATCAAGTCAATATATTTTACGTAAACCGTTACAGAGTCTCGCGGTTTCTTCGTGTTAGCCGTTCCTTCATAAACCGCTACAGGGTGTAGTGGTTTATGTACTTGCATCATCTAAACGTAAACCGCGACAGGGTATATCAGTTTACGTGCAAATTCTAATCCGCATAAGGGTGTTGCGGTTTACATATAAATAAAAAAGTTGCAATTGCACCTGGTGTTTTAAAAAGTTGTAATCTGGTAAGCTTTCTCTCTAAATGTTTTAAATACGTAAATTATCCTATTATCTACTTTGTTATGAAAAAGGCTGCATTGAAATATTAATTGGTTTTGTCTATTTACTTGTTCGTATTCATTGTCTTTACTATTTTAAATTAATAATTTGAATGCATTCTTTTTATGTTGGATGTGATTTTTAGTTTAGTTTAATTATTTGTTTGGTTACGTTGAAACCTTAAATGTAAGATATTTTTCATAACGTAAGATATTTTTCATTTTTGGTATTTCTGTAGATCCATCTCTCTAATAGGTATATAACAACTTTAGTTTGGATAAAGGTTTGAAAATATACCTAGGAGACTTCGATACAGATGTATCTCCAATGCTAGCACTGATGCCAAAACTCACCATATCAATGCTCAGACGTTCGGAAAAAATAGATCGTTTCGTCTACTGCATATTGAAACACGGTTAGCTCTGTCAAGTTAAAATAATGTCAATGAAGCTCCCACACGACACACAGAGATTGAACATGTTTCTGAGGTTGCCCAAATATCTTCAGAGAATGAATATTATATGATCCCAAAGCCGATGAAGTTGAGTCCTGGGATGATCACATTGACAACTTATTTGCCAAAGTAGAAGTTGTAGGCCGTAATAATCCCAATGGTCGCAAGATACAGATTATTGGAATGTTGATATTGTTGGTAATTTTTTTCTCCTATCTTGAATATTTTATTATAATTGGATCACTTTAGTATTCTATTTAATTTTTGGGCAACGATAATGACACAAAATCTTGTTATTTCTTTCTTAGAGGATGGCGTCACTAAAAGGATGAATTTGAGCGTCAAAGAGGCTAAAACACTTTTTCTTGGTAGAGAGATCATAATGGAATTTAATACAGAGTTACAACCAATCGGTTAAGCAGTTGTCTTATTAACTGAGTTTTTAGGGACTTTGGGTGCTGACTTTCAATATTTTTCCATTAATGAATAGAGTTGGAAGACAATGAACATTGCTCTGAAGGAACATGCATATGACACAGTTAAGGTATAATTTTAGTTTTGATAGCCTCTTATGTTATTTAAAATATGATTCTTGTTCTTATTTTTTTTTCTTATTTTCATATTCATTGCATTATGTCTCAAATTTGTAACGGATCTTTCAATATGAGGAGGATGTTAACGAAAAAATAATGCGGATAATTATTCAAAGGATCTGAAAAATCTAAAAGAAAATAAGAAATAACTTATTTTATAAGTTTTACGACAAGAAAAGAATATAGAAGAAAATGCTAAGCGTAAACCATCAGGAATAAATACACAGTAGTAGAAATGGTGCCTTCAATATCAATTGAAGGATTCTACGGAAGTAATTAAAATTGAATTGGTATTTCATTTAATATCTAGTTTTAAACCTTTTGAACTCCTGATTTAAATGATTGATTGACTGTGATAGAATTAAAAATCCAAAATACCATTCCATTATGTTTCTAAACCTTAAAAAAAATGGACACTATAAAGGAGTCGTTAAGTTCTAAAATTCATTACATGCTTAATTGTATTTGTGTCTTTATTTATAGAAAAAGTGCAGATAAAATACTCTAAATTAGTCAAAATAACTTTATACACATATTGGGGTCCCAAGACATTATTGGCAAGGCAAAAGGATGAAGAGGTAATTATGTGTCTTTTATTCTTCGTATATTTTTTTGTGTATTGTGATATTCATTTGTTAGATATATGATTGTGAAAATATTTAATATGGTTATAGGAGAAATAACAGAAAAGGCGCATTAGTAGAGGAGAGGTATGGATTATGGTTCATAAAAAAAAGATGGCTTTTATATCCATGAAGATGCACGTGTTGTAGGAGTAAGTATTGTTTTTTAATTATTTACTTCTCTTGCTGTATTCATGTTGTTAACTTTGAAATCACAATACCTCAATTCTGGTATATCTGTAGGAAGTAATTGTGAATATATTGAGAGCCAAGATAGTTCTTCGAAGGAACTTTCACATAATGATTCACTTGAACGAGTCCTTGGAAAAGAGCATTCATGACGAATTTGGGAGGTAGATTTTGGACCATGTCAAACACAAATTATTCGTAATTCTACACAACAATCGAACTCTGAAGTACAAATAAAGGAGCATCAGAAAGAGATTACAGAATTGAAGGCGACGATAACAAAACTAAAATTAGAGGCAGCAGAAGAAAAGGCAAAGAGACATACCATAAAAAATCTATTGAGATACATAATCCAACAACAGGGATATACTTTGCCACCTGGTGTTGCTGTAGAAATGAAATTTTTGGGGAACACACCAAAATAGATAGAGATCTTTTAAATAATTTAATATTTTTGTTTGCTTTATGAATAGTGTACTTCGAAGACAAATTGCTATTATTTGATCAGTTATATATATAATTTGAATTATTCAAACATTAGGTTTTACTTAAATTATGTTTTTTTATTATAATTAAAAGTAAATAAGTTAAAATAATATCTAACATCTCAAATTAAAAGCTATGATTTTGATTTGAAATAAAAATTCAAATAAATTGGAAAAATGAAAAATGGAAATAAGAAACTTAACGGCGGCTTTTATTAACCGCTGCAAAAAAAACTAGTTGTACTATCGATATAACAACAGTTTACAACACAGGAGTTGATCGGTTTCTTAGGATAGCAATGGTTGTTAATCGCCGCAAAATACCGTTTAACAACGGTTATAAAAAACCGCCACTAAAAATTTAACCGCATTCTGTTTTTGAGTTTTCAGATTTGTTATAGCATGTATAAGTATTCTTTTTTTTTTTAGTTGTCTTATACTTAAATTATTTTTTTTTTGTTCAACAAAGAATAAATTCTAAATTTATAAATTATAAAAATTAATACTATATCATAATATTATTTTTTTAATTTTAATTAATAAAAATAAATATATAAATAATTATATATTTAACAACATGGCGTCATCGCCCCGTTGGTTTTGGTAAGACGAAAAGAATTGAAAGAGGACATGATGCATGCTTGCATGAAGATGAGATGAGGCAGTTGGAACGTCGGCACCTAACAAATATAGCCACACAAGTCTCTTACTAATTACTATGTATGATATGCTTTTCTTTTCTCCAATCTCATTGGCATTCACACACACTAACGTGCGTGCGTCTCTGTTTCATGGTGCATTTTAATTTGCACGTGCATATATGCATCTCATAATATTCTTTAGATGCTTTCAGAACTGCTACTTTACGTGATTTTTGAACCGTGGAACATTCATATCCTAGTACTAGTTATTATCATTATTATTATTATTATTATCATGACTAATTAAATATGTGATTGTACACTTGAACCTCGCTCCAACTTGTAATTAACCATTAATAATATAGTACTAGTAATTAAACTTCGGATGTTGATACTCGCAGACATATAATCTTAGGATAATTAAATATGTAGGGGATGGAGTAATTACAAAGTTATTATTATTATATATATAATTATATCAAATAAGATAATACGACATAGATTAATGTGTATTAAAGGTTGACTGTAGTACTTTTATTGATAGCTCCACACAGTACTTTAATTTTAATAGTCAAAATTATTTCTCAATTATAACATACAAAGAAGTTTTATTGATTTAATCTGCTTGTCATTCTCACATTTACTTAGTGTAATACATATATTTAGGGTCATTTTCATTGATCACCTTATAAGATATGAAAAGATTGCATATAATATACTAGAAATTTAAGTTGATAAAAAAATATATGAATAATTAATTTTTAAAATGTCTTAAATTTACATGAATTTGTATAAGTTTTTTTTTTCTTCTAATGTTCAAGTTTTTTTAGGGTCAATAAGAATTGAATTTTAAATTTTTTTTATCATAAAACTTTTAATACCATATTATGAAACTATTTCTTTTAAAAATTTAAATTGATAAGAAAAAACATATAAATAATTATGTCTCTAACAATATTAACAAAAATAATAATCTAATAATAAAATATTATATATACATATATATAACATTAAAAAATTTTGTATTTGATATGTTATTTTAAAATTCTAGTTAGCATGTAAATAGTTAAATATTTAGAATGAGAGTGCAATAGTTTTTTATTTTTTATTTTTTGAAAAATTGTAGTCTTTTTTTTTTAAATCTACTTTGAAAACCTTGACAAATTAAAGGCCCTAAATATATTTATGTTGTAATCAACGTGCATATATATATATATATATATATATATATATATACACACACTTCATCCATCCTAAACAACTAATGTACACTAAACTTAACCATCAAAATTAATTATTAATATAGAATATATATTAAAAATAAATTAAATTACACATATTTCTGTATAAAAATATATTTTAGTAATTGATTTTAGTATACAAATAATATTTTTAATATTAAATTATACTATTTTTATTTGAAAAAGTATAAATCATATTTAATTTCTACTAAATTAATCATTTTTCAACTATCATGAAGCTATTTTTAAAAAAAATTTAAGATAATAGGAAAAAACATATAAATAGTTGTATAAATGGTTATATGTCTAACATGTTTCTCAAACAAAAATCTCTTTTAGATTTATTTGAATATTTGCATAGGTCTTCTTTTTTATTTTTATTTGTCTTATATATATATATATATATATATATATATATATTTTTTTTTTTTCTTTATTGAGAGATAACAAAAATCAAATTCTAGATCTTTTGGTTATGAATGAAGCATTTAATTCGTTGATATATCATAAAATTACTTCTTCTAAAAATTTAAGCTGATAAAAAGAGATATATGAATAATTATATCTATGACATCATCACTTCTTATATTTACAATAATAATTTAACAATTCAATTATAAATTTACATAAAAAAAAAGAAAATGACATATATTATATGAAGCAAAATAATAAATAAACCAAGCTAGTCAAAGTGACAGTTTTTTTAGGTTTAAGTACTCTGTTGGTCCCTATAGTTTTGCGAAATTTTCAATTAGTTCTCTATACTTTTGTTCCTTTTAATTGGGTTCCTACACTAATTTTTTTTCAATTAGGTCCTTTTTAGTAGTAATTAACTTAATTGTATAGGGACCCAACTAAAAACAAAAATTGGTGTAGGGACTCAAATAAAAGAAAAAAAAGTGTAGGGACTCAATTAAAAAAAATAGTGTAAGGACTTAATTAAAAAGAAAAAAAGTATAAGGATCTAATTAAAAGTTTTGCGAAACTATAAGGACCAATAGAGTAATTAAACCGTTTTTTAAATAAGAGAGTAATAGTTTTACAGTTTGGTTTTCAAGTTTTGTTTTGTTAAACAAATTAAGTACTAGACCCTCTGATGCATCTAGCTGTTATTTGTGACTTTACCAATCGTTCAAGAGACGCCACTTAGAATTGATTTCAGCTACGACCTCAACAAAATCTTTTACTAGCGAGTATATATAAAGATTCCAACTTAATTATTCTCCCTTAATTAATGATCATCAATATCAATTATCAAGAACTAATGAAAGAAATCCCGGATCATCCTTAATCATTGTGATTATCTAATTAGTATTTGCACCTATAAAAAGTCTCTTTCTCATTAGATCTGATACCCCTTTTACTTTTCAAAGATTGTATAACCCTTTGCTTTTGACTTTCTAAGTTGTAATAATGCATTAGGAGTTGAATTCTTGCGTGTATTTATAGTTAGAAATTTAGAATAGAATTCCTTAGATCTATATATATGCACTGCATTAATGTTCAAATTAAATAACTAATTATATATATATAAAGAGAGTTTAATTTTGATGTATTGATAGTATAAAATATTTTATATAGTCGTATAATTTTTTTTTAAAAAAATAAGAAAGATCAACACAATAAATAGAGCAAAAGACATAAGAATCAAAATAACAAAAGAACAAAAATGACATAACAAAAAAAAATTATTTCATTGTAATATCTGATATTACCATCAACGATAAAAAGGATTCACTCTTTATAACTCTGAAGAGAATTGTTAATGATTTTAATTATATTCATTTTTTTTAAATAATCATTCACGCAGTCAGTATAAAAAATAGTTATTTTTGTTGATATAATATTATATAATTAAATACACATATAAAATTATTTTATACCGACAATACATCAAAATTATATTTATATATAAAAACCAATTAAAGAATTAACATGGTATCAACCAATTTCAACTAACAAACAAACAAATCTGTTTATTTACGCTTTTTTTTTTATATAAAAATTACTATTTCACCGATTTTCGCTTTTTCTTCTTTCTTTTAGCATAACAATTTCATCTATCATTACTATTAAACACCTGCCACCGGCAAGTCACCATTGGCTGCCATCCTGCTACCTTCTCGGACCATCCTAAATTCTAAGTTTTTATATACTAAATTTTAAATTTTAAATTTTAAATACTAAATTTTGATTTCTAAATTTTATATTTTGAATTGATTTTATATTCTTTATATAAACTTTAGATGTTTTTATTGTTTTTAATTTCAAATTTTTTTTATGTTTATTTTTTTTATTGACTGATTTTTAAATTAATTAACTATTGACTCGCTAGACTTTTTCTCTATATATTATCTTGTGTTGTAAAAAAAAAATATGATGGCTGCTTTTGGATGGTTTAAATTGTTAAAGTAAGCGACCTCAAGAATCAATAAAGGATCCAAGACTGGCCCATAGAATTCTATAAGTTTCCATGTGATAAGATGATTTAGATTATGAAATGAGATATGAAGGGATTATTATTATTACCATTATTCTTTTTTATTTTTTATTAGGCTTTTCATGAGCATCAAGAGACCCAATAATAATCCAAGCTTAGCTTACACGTCATGCATGCGGCTATTCAAGTTCACAAAAAGTGGTCAAAAGATTACGTTTTGACTTGAATGAAGTTTGGAGGGTATACCCGAGGCCCTTGTCTATAGTTACGTAGTTTCATTCTCTATGTCTTAAGCGCCAGCATACGTACAATATTTTGTTCCGTAAAGTGTCTTGTGTCTCCTTACAGGGGGTAATCTATATTTGCATTATACTCTGTACCTATATTTTATATATATAAATCATGAAAAAATCTAAGAAATTAACTATAGTATAAATTAATAATAATAATGCTAGGAACTAAGATGGTTCGAGCTAAAAATCAGTCAAATATTTTTGGTGAATTCAAAATCTCTATATAGATGGTGTTTATACTAAGTATTATGATGTTTCTTTTCTTTGTAAATTGGATGATTGTGAATCTGTTTTCTGATTTATCATATTTTAGGCATTTGTGGAGAGAAAGAGGGTGAAAAGACGAAAACTAATTGAATCAGTTTTCGTGATTCAAGTTGCAATGATACATCTCCTCCTAATTTGAATGTGGTGAAACATTTAATAACTAATATTTTAAATCATACATAAATAAAACTAATTACTATATTTATAATTAATTAAATTGTTTTATTTTTTGCTGATTTGGAGTTTGTTCCATATACTTTTTCAATTAATAATTAGGTTAAATTTTTTCCTTGTTGCAATGATACATCTCCTTCCTTGTTGCTGTGTGTTGGAACTCGATGGACCATGGTGTGTAAGTGGATTGCTCAGAGTATCCTCATCACTGTCCCCGACAATGTCAACGGGCTCTTCGTCTGATCATCCTCTCGCATCGTCCAGCTTTAACTGCAAAATCAGGATTCAGACAAGGTGAACTAGTCATTGTAACACCCTACCACATAGAGCCTTATGCTTAAGTCATAAGACAGAGGTGGCGAGGTATTACGACCTCTAAAAATAAAATTTAGTACGTATAGTAGTGTGAGAAATGTTTATAACTAGGAGCTTTTGAAAAAAAAGGGGTAAAACAAAATCGTTAAATTGAAAAGCGCAACACTCTATTTGATAACGTAACGAAACAGATAAAGGATAAACTAACTCGGATCTATAACAAGAGAGTGCCAAAGATACGAATATCAAAACTCAAGATCCGGTTCGCGAAGATAACCGGTCTGAGCATAAAAGTATACGGTATATATAAACATAAAGTAAGAAACCCAAGGAAAACTCCAAGGACAAACTACCAAAATTTGTTCTCCAAAACAACCTCTAAGAGGTGTCAACAGTATATGTATACATTTATTTAGTGGAGATAGTAGCTATCTACATGAAACCAAAATAAAGTCCCGAGAACCAAGGATCTTCGCTAATCCAAAAGTCTCCAGGATGCCTCAGCGAGGAGCCTCACGTCCTGCATCTGAAAACCACAAAATCCGCATGGGTGAGAACCGGAGGTTCTCAATATGGTAACAGTGCCTACATATCTAACATGTAATGTCCTGGAAAAGCCGAAGGCAATCCTAGAACTTCCAACAGATAAATCAAAGTTTATAAACAGACTAAACGATAAATAGCAACTGACTAAAGATCTTCAATCTAACTAACAGTCCCCTTTTCAAATTCTGCAGACCTCCCACCCACCATCAGCAATATAATATGGCAAGCACAATTATATCAGACAAAGAGATATACAAATAGGAAATAGATACGACATTTAGACAATTAGCAAGTAATATGCAGTCAATTAGGCAATTCCAAACAATTTACATAATATGTATATGATGTATGCTTGTCCTAATGGCTGATGAGTCTCATTTATCAGTTATAAAGCCAACCCGATAAGTCCTGGTAGCTAACCATTGGATTGTCCCTCTGTCGTGCATCCCCAACTCGAGTTATTCACAACATAAATCATAATTCATATCCAACACCTTCACTGGTGTATATTCATGGGGGCGAGCTCATCCGGAACTTTCACAGTGTCCGGCCACACTTACGACATAGGGTCAGTAGAGTATCGAGTCTCCACCTGGAGCACATGGTGGCTAGCCACTGCTTTCTCCAAGGGAAACTCGTATCTCAGATAGTGGAAGTGCAACATTCACATTTCATTCAATACGCATATATGCAATCATACTCAGCCATAATTCAATAATGGCTCAGCCATAATTCGGCAATAACTCAGTCATCCAGCTTATAATTCAATCCATAACCAGCCAATTTATTAACAATAACAGCCCTTTGGCCCATGACATATAAAGCACTTCTACCACCATCCTCCGTATCCCATAGAGACATCTTTGATCATCATTAATCATTAATTATCCCCTTTCTTCATACACAAGTTACCACATTTGCTAGCCCTTCCCATGGCTAGGCATATCATAAAGTTTTAAGACATAAGGGGTGAGATCGGATGCTTAGAAGTCTGAAATTTGGCTTTGAAAACTCAAAAATCAACTTTGGGATGAAAATAGGGTCACGCGTGCGCGTCGCCCACGTGCACGCCAGGAAAGCCAAAAGTCATTGTGACGCGTATGCATCGCCCATGCGCAAGTGTGGATGAGAGAAAAGCCAAGTGACGCCTGCGCGTCAGCCACGCGTACGTGTGGGTGCGTTTTATGCCCCACGCACAAAACCTGCGCAATTCCCGCACAACTCTCGAGAATTTGGCTGGGCAATTGGAACAGCACATCGACACGTACGCATCAGTCAAGCACATGCGTGGGTAGTAAACATTTGAAAATGACGCGTACACGTCGGCCACGTATACGCGTGGGAGTGCGTTCTGCAAAAAATTTTACTAAGTTAAAAAGCTGCAGAATTTACAATTTCAAACCCCAATCTTCCGACGGGCATAACTTCTTCGTTTTAAATCATTTTTCACCCGTTCTTCGAACGGCATAAACATCTCGGATCCAATTTTATTTCTAAATAAGTTTGGCACAAATCGGGGATTCAGAGTTCAAGTTATGCTCTGTCAAAATATGCCCAAAAATCACATTTTCATACAAAACCACAAAGTGCCATTTTCAAAACAAATAAATTCCAACCCTTTTTAAAATCAACCAAAACATACCAAAAATTAACCTCATGCCTCCTCAACTCATACATTAACATTTTTATCAAATCATAACCCACAAATCCATCATTTTAACTAATCTCAACTAAGTAACTCAACTTCAAACACAATATCATATTATGCATATTTTCTCATCCCAATTCCCAACAATACTATTTTCAATCAACCATCAATACACACAATCAATATCACCCTCACCATCAATATGGCTTCACCCACAATTCAATCTCAATCAATCATTAAGCATATATCAAAACATGCATATCTTTCATGCATTACCCCATCAAAACATCAATATTCATTAATCACATACATAACCACATAATTTATCTCAACCATTCAATAACATGAACCATTCAAATTCTATCTTAGGGCCTCTAGCCTAAGTTTTCACACCACATTACATTTTAGATACAGGAAACCGAGACCATACTTTAGCCGATTTTCCCGCTCAACCCGGAGCACTTCCAAATCACCTTTCCACAAGCTTTCAAAGCTTCAACACCTCCAAGAACAGATTTTTAGCATACCAAAGCCCTTTTTCAAGCTTTCCAAAACCTCAATCAAGCTCCAACACACATATATACACTTCCTAACCACAATTATCACATCCAAACACAACAACTCAATACCCAAACATCATAAACCCACAAATTCTACTAGGATTGAGAATCTTACCACACCCAAAGATCAAGGAGACAAGATTAAGCCTCTCCTTCAAATTAGTTGGATCCTATAATATCAAAAAGTCCAAAATCTCAACACTTTTTCTCCATAAAATTCGAATTTAAGGCTGAAAAGCTGGACTAAAATCATGGCTTACTTCAAGAACAAAGTAGTGGGTTTTGTAGAGCTCGTCGCAGTGAACGTGTGGCTACAAACGGTGCAGCAATCGGAGCTCTGGATCAAAAGTTATGGTGGTTTGAAGATCAAATGAGAGTTGGAACTTTGGAAGAGTGTTCTTCCCCTCCCATTTTCCTTTTTCAGCGCGAGTGAGGTTTAGAGAGGAGAGAGAAAACTGTTTTTAGGGTTTTAGGTTTAGTTTGGTTGGGTCAGGGCCTAATATGGGTTCAGCTAATCTGGTTTAGTCCGTTCGGTCCAATCTTGGGCCGATTTTTATAAAATTGGTATCGAAATTCTCGTTTCAATCTCTTTTATCATATTAAGCCATAACATTTTTGGCTCTCTAAAATAAATTCTCATTTATAGGCTAATTAGTCATTAATTAACCAGATTTTACAGTCATCCCGATTACAATAGATGGAGGATCAACCATAAGCAAGTGCAACGATAAGCATCAAGGTTGAGGCACCCCCAGCGTAGTCTACTAAGGATTCAGTGTTGATGCCCTAGAGCTGTCGACATCATCTTCTAACTTGGCAAACAACTCGTATATTATAATTTCCGAAAAATTTCGCCTACCATGAAACAAGGCCTGCATATCTTCATCAGACCTTATTACAAATGTATCATATTTCACACCGGTTGACACAACAGCAATAAAGATATTGTAAAACAACTTTTTCATTCACTTTGTCCCACATACCCCAACTTTTATAATATGCTGATTTTTAGCTCTGACAACGTATTCGATGATCGGATAAAGACGCTCAGTGGTTCTTTATTCGTAAATTTAATACCGTACCTTTTGTTTTTTTAAATTTTATTAGAGCAATATACTAGAATTAGGAAACTCTCCTCATGATCACCATCCATATATAAAAATGACACTCTACGACTATCCAATTATCTTAGACATATATATATATATATATATATATATATATATATATATAGAGAATTCACATATGCATAAACTGCTACTGGTAGCCATAAATATACCTATCCCCTATTTGCACATAAATCGCTACTATCTATAGCAGTTTATGTATGTTAAATATTATTCAGAAACCGTTACTGTCTGCAGTAATTTCTAGCCAGCTCTATGTCAACATAAACCGCAGCTATCAGTAGCGATTTACGTCCAATTTGCAATTCACGACTATCCGTAATAGTTTATATAGTTTTACAAAAATTACATATAAATATGATGTTTTAAAAAATTATAATCTGATAAAAATTAAAATATTTTCAATTATTTTAATTGAGTAACTTATCCTAGAATAAAAGTTCAATATTAGAGTTGAGATCACAATAAAACCGAGCTAATAGAAATAGAATACATATCAAGCAAAATCTATCAAAAGTTTATTTGTTTTTTAATTGAAGCCTTAATTTCAAAGCTTTCCAGCTATGTTAAGAAGAATAACATATTAACATCCGTATAGCTAACCATGTACACCTACGTACACGTAAGAGACATGTGATGTAGCACGAGTCACGAAACATCAACTTCCAATTAACCTACAAATTACTCCAAACATATAATTCTTTTTTGTTTCTATGATATGATTGCTTAGTTATTTATAATTTGCCATGCAATCAATGCAAAACTGGTTAGTTAAGTAGAATATCGTCCGGGTTCATTAATATTAGAAAAAATTCCACTTTTCTCTCCTGCGAGATACTAAAATAACGCTCTCCTCTTTTTTATTTATAAAATGTACATTCTTCTCTTTTATAATTTTTAAAAAACCTCCTCTTTAATCTATTTTAAATTTTTTGTGTTAACTAATATTAACTTTATCCATTTTTCAAAAAAAATAAATTATTTTTTTTTTACAAAAATACCTTTTAATAAAAATTTTATTTTTTTGTCATTAAATTTTGCTTACCAAAATACCCTTTAATAAATTATTTTAGTAAGAAAAAAAATTGTCACATTTATATTATTGTAGGTCAACCCATAGGCCAACTAATAAGTAGTAGTTACTGTATATTGTTGCACTTGACAACATATATATTAGCCTAATAATAGTGTGATCTATAATGGAGGTGACGCAATAGCTAGGATAATAATAATATTGACCAATCAATACCACCAATGCATTCTTTTGTTGAGCTGGACAAGCCAAGCAGCGAAGTTTGTTAATGTTAAGATCATTATAATCTGTCTTAAGAACACAAGCAAGATTACTTAGGAGTATATATTATATTCTTATTGGTGTTATCTGATTTTATTGTATGCAAAAATCACACTTTACTTAGAAGTGATGAAATTAGAACGGCATGAAACCTTGATATTATTTGGAAACATAATTCACGTTTTTTATAATAATAATAATAATATAACCACCTATACCAATTGTGTTAAAATAACAGAATTACTTAATTAATTAAAAGTGAAGAATTGTATATAAACAATGTAGCTTCTTTACTTCGACTTTCTAGGTAGTATCTTCATAGAGATTGCGATTATGAGGCAAGCAAATCCCTGCAATTAGCATCAACGAGATCCGTAAAATAATAATAATAATAATAATAATAATAAATTTCAAGCACAACATATACATTCGAGGTTAGATATATATATATTAATGTTGCAACTGTGAGGAGTGTATGAAGTTAGTCCCACATCAAAGAAAGTAAGGAAGAGTGAGGAGTTTCTAAGATGAGAGACATATTAACTTGACACTTTAAAATTTTGAGTTGGATGTGATGTCTTCTCATCTTATGTTCTCTCGCTTGATTCCTCCCCAAAATCTCCCCTGGTCGAGAACTCCCCACGATTGGCCCAACAATATAACCATTTATTTGTATCTTTTTATTAGCTTAAAGTTTTTGAAAATGTAGTTTCATATATGATCTTAATTTTTTTTTATTTAAAAGTTTAGAGTTTGATTTTTCTTGATTTAAAAAAAAAATTAAAAAATTCAGTATAAAAACAAATAAAAAAATTTTGTGTGAAGAGATATAATTATACATTCATATAAAACTTTAATATAAATCAAATATTTTTAGAATAAAATCAAAACAAAATAAAATTTAAAAATATTTTTAAAATTTTTAATAAATTTTAAAAACAAAAAATATATTTTATCCAAAATAAAATAATAAATCATGCCGAAGAAACCAACAATGTACCTCAGAATTCGTTTTACACATTTTTAATGAGTGATTAAAGAGGTTTGCATATACTTATGATAAGATATCCATATTTATTGGGACGGCCAGGGACATTTCCGTAAATTATTTTGTCCTCTTTCTCCAGTTTCATACATACCAATTAATATAACTCATTGTCTTATATGCTCTTAATTAAATTAACACATTAAGAATGTACAATTATTTTTATTGATGTTTAAGAATATAATTTAATATTATGTTAATAAAGCCATAAAAAAAATTAATTGTTGACCGTATATAGGAGCAAGAAATGGTTAATTATTTATAAAATATTGATGGGTGCGTTCTTCCTTCAGCACGTGGGAGCTCTAAATTCCAGAATTTGAGGTTCCAAATGTTGAATTGAATACTTGAATCCTCTCTATTTTCTGGTGAGAAGAAGTTTTATATATTAACTTGATCGTTTTAACGTTTGTTATTATTGTGATATTATATATACAAGTAATTTTCAGTCTCTATTTCACAAAAATTGACGGATGTAGATGTAATTTAATTATTCTCATTATTCATTACCCTTTTCTTTTTACTGTAGAAAAGATATAATTATTTAAATATTTTTTATTAATTTAATTTTTTAATAAATATTTTTATGTATATATAAAGAAAAGAAAAGTTATGCAAAATATTAATCTGCGTAAATTCATCAAGAGAGAAAAAAAATATTTTGTGCGAGAATATATATTTAAAATATAATCATTTTTTTATGTTAACTTAAATTTTTAGGACAAATAATTTTATAAAATAATTATATTCTGCAAATTAAAAATTTATGAATTTAAAATTATATATCTAATATGATCTTTTACACAAGCTAAGAGCCTTTTTTTTTATTTCTGTAAATTTTTGTATATAGATTTTTCTCTTTTTTTCTTGTCTTATACCGAAATTCTTTTTTTGAGATCCTAAAGGATTGAACTCTAAATCTTTAAGTCATATAAGTTAATTCTGATATTATATTATAAAATTAATTCTTTTAAAAATTTAAGCTGATCAGAAATGAGACATATAAATGGTTATATATATATCCAAAGACGAATTTAGAGGAGGACAGTAGTGAGACCATGACTCCCAAAAAATTTTAAAACTTTTATATATTATATGATGATCCATTTAACTTTAAAATTGAGTTGTTAATTTAGTGGACATTTCTTGTCCCATGACCTAAATTTAAATCTTAATTATTATATTTTGAACATTAATAATGTTTTATATTTTTTTAAGCCAATTATTTTGATCAATAAATTTTTTAAAATTGTTCTTTCTATTTTTTATTTTTTATTAACTATTTATTTTGATGAATTTTTTTTATTGTCCTTCTATCTTTTTAATTTGTTTCCCTTAAATTTTAAATCTATTATTGTATAAAAATATTTTAATTTTTATAATAAATTCTAATTGAATAGTAAAAAAATATATACATAAAAATTAAATTATTTCAATATTTATTTTCTCATGATATTAAAATAATAACATATTAAATAAATTATATATTAGTATGAATATTTTATATATTTTATTCACTAATTTTTTTAAATACATATATATAAAATATTAGAATAACTTATCTATATTATTCATGTTATATATTTTATAATAATAAAAGATAAAAATTAGAATTTTAGCTATTATGAATAATATTAAGTATAAAATTATTATTTTTTAATATAATACTTATTAATAATTTTTATTAAAAAAATAATAAAAATAATATTATCAATTATATAATACAATATTTAATTATATAAATATTTAATTTTCGACCTCTCTTCAAAAAATTTTTGGATCCGTTTCTATATATATCAAATAAACAGATACATAATTCTGGTTAATAAAAATATTAAAAATTTGATTTGTACATTAAAATCAGTTATCAAAATTAGTTATTAATATATTTATATATAAATATATATATTATTTAATTTATTTTTAATATATATTTATATTTTAATATATATTTCATACTAACAACTGATTTTAATAACTAATTTTAAGATATAGCTAGTAAGATTGTAAAAATATATTTGCTAGCCTAGTAGTATAGTATATTTATAGCAGGTAGGTCTTACATAAAATTTGTTTAATAAGTATATGCATGTGGTTGGTAAAGTGGATTTATATGCTACTAGACAAACAAACTCCAGAACAAATTATTCACAATGAATGGTTGCCAAACATCGTATCCACAATATTTGTGTATTTATTCAGGTTTGAGATTAGTGTAATACCGATTTAATTATAGGTCAAAAATGCATTTTTTTTTTAACCTTTGAGATTGATTGAACTCTTGATATTTAGATATATTATTAAGAACTTGACAAATTTATTATGATTGGTTTAAAATTTTATAGGAAAAATATGTTTCCACACAAAATGTTTTCACCCTAAGACTCAAATTATTTAAGATCATTTATAAATATATCAATGTAATTACTATATAAGTAATACATACTCATTTTAAACACTAAAGGATATATATATATATATATATATATATATATATATATATATATATATATATATATATATATATATATATAAAAGTAGGGCTGGCAATTCATACCCTACTTGCAGGTACCCAATTCGATCTAACTCGTTCGGGTAGAGTAGGCTATCCGATTCGCTGCGGGTAGAGTAGGATATAGTTCGAGTATGCCTGTGGGTAGAGTAGAGTATGGGTTTAGGGTGTACCCTATCCTACCCTACTCGTACTTCATATATAACACATATTTTATAAAAATTAGATCTATAGTGAAGGAAGTGAGAGTTGAACCCATAATCTCCCTCATGTAATGACTTACAATAAATGAACAACCACTTGAATTTTATATTTACTTTGAAAAAATTTGATATTTCTGCGGGTATGGTAGGATAGCGTAGGGTTTAAAATTTTAGGGTGCGGGTAGGGTTAGGGTTAAAAGATTTTCAACCCGCAGGTAAAGTAGGCTAGAATTTTAATAAAATTTTCAACCCGGAAGTAAGGTTAAGTTTGGATTTGGACCCTACCATACCCTACCATTGCCCGCCCTAATTATAAGTTAGATTATTTAAGAAAAAAACAAAAATCAAAGGTCAAGCCAAAAAAAAACGTTGGGTATGTTGTTCTGTTTATTGGAGTTTGCATGTACTTATATTGGAGCCGAGGAATCTGGTGCTTGCTGGTGGTGTTATTCAAATATTGGCCAATGCAACAAACGAGTATATTTATATTTTATATTTACATAAAAATGGATATATAAAATACAAACACACACCCACCAAGAAGTCAACTGAATATAAAAACAGAAGCATTTGTATAGAATCTACAAATGATTATTAACTCTCTCTTGCATCGTACGGATACACATGCTCGTCACTCTCCAATCAGTTAATTCGACTCGGATCAGTTTCATTGATGAGGGATTTTACTATATGCTCCTCATTGTGGAATATTAATTTTATATTTTATTATATTACAACTATACATTCGTTTATTTTTTAAAGGTGAAAACTCAGGTGCAGTCGACTTTACGTGAAGTTGATATCTGAGAGCCGTTAAATAATTTGACCGATTTGACTAAATTTTCATCTAATGACTCTCAGGTATCAACTTCACGTGAAATCGACTTCACCTGAGTTTTTATCTATTAATGAACAATCATACATTTTTATTATAATGTTAAAGGGTAGGCTGCATTTGTTTTTTATTTTGATAACAAAATAGTTATGATTTAAAATTTTATAAATATATAAAATATATTTTTTTTGTGAGATTTTGATTATCTTTAAAAGTTATCTAATTACCAAATGTAATTTTTGAATAGAGAAAATTTATGCAGTGAATAATTCCATTTTTACTCTTCGTTGCAAAAGAAAAAATAAAATATATTTGAATAGTTGATTTTTTTTTGTTATAAAACAATTTTTTTTAATTTAAAGTTAATAGAAAGAAATATATAAATAATTATATCTCTAATACGTTCATTTACACAAGAGTTTTTTTTAACTTTGTGTGAATTTTTATACAGTTTTTTTTTTATTTTTTATTTGCCTTATACTTAAATTCTTTCTTTTGGTCAACAAAGATTGAACTCTACTACTCCAAAATAAAAATGAATATCACAAAATTTTTAGATAATTTTTACATAAAAATTCTGATATTATATCATAAGACTTTTAAATCATAAAAGCTCGATATCATATGTCAAAAAATTAGTTTTTTAAAAAAATTAATTTAATAAAAAAATATACATAAATTATTATATCTCTTCTCTTTTTATGTTAATGATAAAATTGCTAGCCATTTAAAATTACTCTTTTTATAAAACATCAACAGAGTCTCGCACCAAATAAATCTTTTTTTAGTCCAAAAACAGCGGATAAGAATATGTTTTATAAGTAACAATTAAGTAATTAGTTTCAAACAAGTGATGAGCTAGTTAATCTGATATAAGTCAAATCTCAATTAATTTGCTTAATCAAATTTATAACTAATTAACAATCTAACTAATTCACAAAGCACCAAGCAGGTTTAGTACAATTTTTAAAATATTACTCTTTAAGATAAGATGATATAAATGATACGTACATCATATAAGAAAAATTCAAATATTATTAGAAGTTATTAATTTATATTTTTAAAATATTTAATTTAATTTTATGTATTTTAATTTTATTTATTTAGTTGATTGAACTTTAAAGTAGTGGATTTAAGATTTTTTTTATTTTATCCTAATAAAAAATTATAAATATCTCTTAAATTATTATAGTCATCACATAGAGAAATTAAAAAAAATATCAAAATATTTTTTAATTTCGTGATAAATACGATATAAACAAATAAAATTGAATAAGTTCATTTCTTATTGTATTAAAGAATTTGATAAAAAGTTAAATGAGTCTTTTTTATTTAATTTTCAAACTATAATATAAACATATTAGATAAACTAAAAAGTTTTTTATTATATTAAAAAAATTAAATAAAAAATAAAATAAAATAATTCTTTTTATATTCAATTTCAATATATCATTTTTTAATTTTAACGATCTTGCACAACAATAAACATTAAAACATTAAAATATAGATATAATTTACATTGTACATACCCCGGCCCTACGGTTTTTTTATATATATATATCATTTTTAAAGAAAAGTCAACTCATTTCCCAGATTACTTTAAGAAAGAATATTATTATTATTATTATTAAGTACAAAAACATGTAACCTCAGAGAGATAAGGTGTGTGATTAAATAAAATTAAAAAAAAATAAATTTGATTGTTCACCACAATGTCTATTATTAATTATATTATCATTCAATCATTTATTTAAAATTACAATTATTCAATGTTATTTTATTATAATTATTGAAAGAATATGATTAATTGATAACATAAAGTATTTTACACAGATAAATAATTATTGATTTAGTCTCTTAGCTGTGTACCCAAAAGTTCCCTTAAGCGTTTAATGATAGAAGTTATCCAGAAAAAAATAATATGCGTTTAAGCATGCATGCATTGCAGGTACTTAGTGTTGTAAACCAAACTGTGAACCAGAATTAATAAAACCTAAAATGGAAGCCTAATCAGATGACACCTAATGATTGACTTTTTTATAGACAATATACATTTTACTAAATGCATGGCATGATTCGCTGCATGCCCAGTCTAATTAAATAACACCTGAATTTAAGAATTTTATATATATAGTTTGATTAATATTTTAAATTTATATATATTAATTTAATAAGTGATATTATTAGATTAAGGTTTAATTATTCTGTTAGTCCCTATAGTTTTACAAAATTTTTAATTAGGTCTTCCTATACTTTTTTTTCCTTTTAATTGAGTCCTTGCACCAAATTTATTTTTTTAATTCGGTCCTTATACTTTTTTTTTTCTTTTATTTAGGTTCCTATACCAATTCTTTTTTTTTTTTAAATTGGGTCCCTATAAAATTAAGCCAATTACTATTAAGAGGGACTTAATTAAAAAAAAATTAGTGCATGGACCCAATTAAAAAAAAAAAAGTATAAAGACCTGATTAAAAATTTTACGAAATTATAGGGACCAATAGAGTAATTAAACCTTAGATTAATTGATGAAATAAAAAGGCATTTAGTTTAATATTGAATATTAAAAGTTGTTACAGTTCAACTTTTAGATTAGGCATAAACTTTTGGTCGGCTTAATTTTTTTTTTAAGATATGTCAGCTCATTAAAAACATAATTTAAATCATATTCATGAGAAATCTTGTATATATTCTGTATACATCTATTTTAATTCTCTCTATCTAATTTAAACATTGTGGTTGTCTAAATATTTTTTTCGCAAATAATCAATCGCAAATAACCAAAGTATATAGCTTTATGGCTGTATCTACTTTTGTCATGTATTTAAGTCCATAAATCTATTCACTTAAGCATGTTTCTAATCTCTAATTAAGGTGTAGTATTTGTAGATTTCCATAGAAATTTTCCTAATTCCAAATGACACATGTTCTTATCTATCTCTCACTTAATTAATCATGATATGCCTATGGTATGACTCAGACCAACATGATGTGAGTCATTAACAACGAGTTAGATGAAACAAAAACGTTATCATATAGAATAAATAATAATAAAATTCAGTCTATTCCATTTCAACCTTATTAAAATTTCAATTAATCTTGTCTGACAAATTCTCTCTGTCTGTTATGATTTATGACTTATGACTTGACAAATTATTATATAAATATATTATCCAACATCAGTTTAGTAGATAGATGAACTTATAATAAAAACTAAATTAAGCAACTAACTTTCTCTAAATTGTTTCTTAATCATCATCATGCAGCAGGGGATGCTCTAACAATGTTATCTTGTTGACTTGGATTATTATGATAAAAATGAGTAGCACTATTGTTTGATGCTAGAGCAAGCTTATATATATAAATAATATGAAAAAGAAGATTTGACCTAACTAAAAAAAAAAAAAAATCAAGCCATAATAACAATGCACTTTTGGCACATATTCTTGGTCCAATAGCCTGTGTATCACTAACCAATTTGTTAATAAAAAGAACTTAAAGAAACGAGAGAAAAATTATGTCCATAGATATTTTCTGTCACCCTTTATTGAAACAAGAAATAAAAAGTGAAAAATAATCAGAACCCAAATGATAATTCAATTTATTAAAATTATCTACTTATCCTTTAGTATAAGGTCCATAGAAAAGGAATGTTGATTATATTGTAGCAGAATAATGCATACATTATTTCATCTCATTTTCATTCCCACTTTCAGAAAACAAAAGAAGGGGTCCTGGGTGGGGGACCAAAAAAAAAATTTATTTGATCCTGAAATTTAAAGCTTGTATATATTAATCTATGTACCTTAATTTTTGAAAATAAAAAAAAATGAGTTGAGTGACAATTAAGTCCTAAACCAAAAAAGTATTAATTTGGTTTTTTACGATAACAAACGGTAGACATGCGATATCTTTTTATCAATTCATCATGTAAGACTTAATGTTAGTACTTATATATACTATTATCTACTATGACGTGTTTATTTATGAAAGATTGTCATGTAGATAATAAATTTTAGAGCAAAATTTCATCTATTTTTTATCATATTCGTAATAAATAAAGAGCAATTGATAAATATTATATGAAAACTCAAAAGATAATAAATGCCTCACTGTCTAAAACTACGTCATTTTGATGCTCATGTGACAGTAACGTACCACTGTAGATAACGAAATACATAGACAATTCTATTTCATTTTGCACTATCTACTGACAGAAAGACATACATATCTACCATTTATTGTCGTAAAAAATCTAATTGGTACTTTTTTTCTTCAAAAACTAATTAATTCAAAGTCGAAATCATAGAAGATCACTTTACTCCAAAAAAAAAAAAAAAAGGAAGGAAAAAGGTGTCATCCTTATTATTACTACTTTCATTCAATTAATTAATAATGAAAGCAACAAAGCTAAGCAAAGAGGGTGAAGATTTTGTTGCCCCCCACACCTTTCAAAGTCTTAGAGCTGACTCCTCATCAGAATCTGCTTCACCCCATTAAATCAATTTTGCAACTTGTTGGGTGCAACTTGCACTACCCTTTATAATCTCCTCCTCTTCCTCCTCCTCCTTCTTCTTTTTTTTTTTTTAAAGAAAAAATCATCTGAATCTTGCATCAATTCCTCTGCTTATCCCCACTAAGAAAGTGTTTCCCTTTTCCCATTTTTTGTGCTTAACTAATGGTCATTTCTTTTATGTTGCATCATATTCTATTTAATAGTAAAAGGAACACATCATGCCCACCAAAAGTTTTGATACAGTGGTACCAAGATCAAATTAAATCCACCAAGCACATAAAAATGTCGCAATTAACCATAAAATCTGGAGAGGAGACCAAGTCAGACCACTTATGTTGCAGCCGGCCTTTCATTTTTGCAATTGCAACCAAATTAATTTTTTAAAATGCTCTGCTAATTGATGATGACCTATACCAATGTGTTTGACCTAAGTTCTACTACTTCTAAACATTTTTCATTCCTATGAAAAAAAAAAAATCTTAACTCTCTCGATGCTTGATTAAGACTAATACTCCCTTCATCCCTTGGTATACATTAAACAATTCAGGATTGAAAGGAGCAATTAGGGGTGAGCATGGGTCGGTTTGGTTCGAATTTATCGTAAAATTAAAACCGAACCGATTAAAATGTAATTGGTTTGGTTTGGTTTGGATTTGTGTTTTTTGGTATATATATTCGAACCAAACTAAACCGATTAAGAACGGATTGGTTCGGTTCGAGTAATTGGGTATCCGATGACTTTAAAATTCATAACAAAAAAACCAAATTTTTATCTTAAAAATTCAACAAATACAAGAAACATGTAACATCAATAGAAATAATCCAAACATATTAAATACCAAATACATTAAAAACTAAACTCATTAAAATTCAAACATATTAACAGTGATTATTTTTGTTCAATAAAAAAGTCATACATATATATTTTATTTATTAATTAATATATTATTGGGTTCGCGGGTGGGTTCGGACTGTACCCCTAAAACCGATACCCAAACTAATCACTAATAAAGATCATCGGTTTGGTTCGGATTGAACCCGATTATCCGATAGTTCCAGAACCAATTTAATTGGTTCGGTTCGGTTCAGACGGGTAATCGGGTACCTGCTACCCGTGCTCACCCATAAGAGCAATAGTGTACTTGACCATTTTAAGACAAATCCCAATTCATTTGAGTATTAAAGCATGGATTAATATATCCTTTAT
This sequence comes from Arachis ipaensis, assembly GCF_059453495.1. Taxonomy (NCBI): domain Eukaryota; kingdom Viridiplantae; phylum Streptophyta; class Magnoliopsida; order Fabales; family Fabaceae; genus Arachis; species Arachis ipaensis. Next base: position 157,142,003 of record NC_142440.1, on the reverse strand, counting down.
TTAATTTAATGTGATCCTTGGAACCAAAAAAAAGAAGAAGAAGAAAGAATCACTCATTACCCTTATGAGTGATCTTGTGATCTAAATTGATAGCAATTCCATATATAATGCCAACTTGTAAAGATCAGAAGAGGGGAAAACCGATTTTGTTTTGTCTTATTTTTTGATTTTTTCTTTGCTTTATATAAGTGTAAAGAGAGGTGAATTTGATTAACATCACTGGCATGTTTCATGTTTAGGTGAAGGTCAGGACCATGAGATTAATTGTGGATAGTAAAAGGCACTTCTCTTTCAAGTTTCAAATAGTTGCCTAAGCATATTCAGAAAACAACCCATGTTTCATAATTTATTTGACACAAAAAGGTTCAATTTGGGTTATAGTTTGAACTTTGAATTTCTGTGGGCGGTGCAGTCAAAAGACCAAAGATTTTAATTAGCAGCATGCACAATAAATTCAGAAGCTAAATAGAGACATTGGTTAGAGATTAAAGAAAGAAAGAAAAAAAAAAACTCAGCTAGTAACTAGGTTTAAAATTTTAATATAGGTGGAGCAATATAACACTTTTTATTTTTTAAATAAAGAGAAAAGGACAAATAGGTTCTTGACCTTTTGTCTCCCGAACATTTTTGTCCTTGACCATTAAAAAATACTTTTAAGTCCATGACCTTCACAAAACTTGGACGGATCAGTCCCTCCGTCTAAATGCTTCCGTCAGGGACTGATCCGTCCAAATGCCTCCGTTAGGGACTGATCCGTCCAAATTTTGTGAAGATCAGGGACTTAAAAGTATTTTTCAATGGTTAAGGACGAAAATATCCGTAAAACAAAAGGTTAGGGACCTATTTATCCTTTTCTCTTAAATAAATGGAAATGTAAACTAAAATAGTGTAATACAAAAATATAGATAGGGAGAATTTGTTATGAGCAAAAAGTAATTTTTTTGAGAGCAAAAAATTCATTAATTATGATATTGTTAACTCGTGTTTTTTAAATTTTTTGTTTTTGACTACTTTTTTACTCCCATATATTCGTCAATTACATAGTCAGAATCATTTTTTTAGCATATACCCATGATTCTTTCATATTAAAATTTTTAGCCACGATATAGTACATTATTTGATATGTAAATTTATTACATGTCCCAAAATTTTAAACAAGGACTCTTGGGTCCTAAGTCCTAAAGTCAATTGATGACATTAAAAGAAATGTTTGCTGAAATCTGATTTATTTTTAAAACAATAAAAACTAATATTTTTCCCACTTGATAGTATTCACATAATTTGTAAAAGTAGTACAAGAAACAGATACAGAAGATGGTATATTATCTGTTTTGCAAGGCCTTGTGTTCTTGTTATAAGGGACACAAACAAAAGATAGAGAAAGAAGAAGACAAAAACGTGAATTGTGTTGTGGGTACAAAAACTAAAGGAACTAACAAATCAGCAATGATGAAGAAAATCAGTGTCTGTTCTTCTGAGTAAAGCTGAGAGCAAAAAAATAAAAGAGTACGTTACAGAAATAATTGTTACTCCCTTCCACAATCTCCTTTTACTTCTTCCCATGACATTTAATCAATGCACTGCAAAAAAATGCAGAATTTTCCCACCCTTTTTCTTTCTTCTCATCCTAAAAATAAATAAAAATAAAAATAAAAATAAAATTCCATCAAATAAAAAAGTTATCCTCTGTCTCTACCTGCCACTCCCCTATACAGCTAAAGACAAATTCCCCAAATATTTTTTTTTTTTTATCTTTTTCAGAATCTCTCACAAGAACCAAGCCATTGAGTTTGAAGATATGTTTAGATCTTAGTGAGCTAAATTGGTGTGGAACACCCTTAAATTCTATGTACCAAAAAAAGAAAGATAAAGGAAAACTAATTAAACCCAATAAGAGTGTTGGTGTTCATCTGAATTATTAGATGAGAAAGAATCTTCCTTGCTTTGAGGTTTGGGTAACTTGTTGTCTGCATCATAATGATGATGATAAACATCTTTGTTCTTATCATCATCATCATTGCAAACTCCTCCAACAGATGCTGATGAAGCTGTTAATTTCTTAGCCCTTTGAGCTTCTAAATCCCAATCAGTTCTAAGAAGAACAACCAACATGGACACAGCACAAGAGCCTTGAGCAGCAAGTAGGCCAAGCCACAAACCTTGAAAATCAAAGCCAGCAAAGAAGCCTAACCAAATTGCCACAGGCATTCCCACAAGATAGAAGCAACCTAAGTTGATGTTAGCACCTGTTTTAGGCCTTGCTGTCCCTCTAAGAACACCACAACCTGTGGTTTGAGGACAGTTACCAAGTTCACAAAGACCTATAATTGGTAACACCATTGATGTCAATGCTATAATCTCTTTGTCCCTTGTGAACATGCTTGCCCACATGTTCCTAACAGTTAGAGCAAAAGCCAGTGCTGATACACCAGAAATGAAGCTGCAAGAGAGTCCTACAATGGCCGAAAGTTTCGCCTTTGAAGGCTCTTGTGCTCCTAGCTTGTTCCCTACCCTTGTGGAAACACTGAAGCTCAGAGAAGATGGGAAAATGTAGAGCAGCGATGTTGTTTGGATGAGAATCCCCATTGAAGCTACGGTTGCTCTTGGATTCAATAACAGACCACACAGCAAGATCATGATCTCGTACCACCACCATTCAAGGCACACAGAAATGCAGCTTGGGATTGCCAAATTCAAGAGCTGCTTCCATTTTGTGAAGCACTCAGAAGAGAATCCACCCCATGTCTTGGAGTGAGTTCCTGAGAAGACTATATAGAGAAGCAAAGAAACAACAAGGTTGAAATTTGTCCACACCCCACTAAGCGCAACGCCTTTGATTCCAAGGTTGAGGTGAGAAACAAGGAGATAGTTGATTGGTATGTGGAGGAGAATTGAGAAAGAGGCACAGAGTGTTAGAGGCAGAGTAATGGACTGTGTTCTGAGATAAATCCTCAAAGGGTGAAGAAAAGACTGTGCTATGAGGTCAGGGATTGAGAATAGAAGATATGATTGTGCTTCTATGGCTATGGCCTCATCTTGGTTACAAAGAAGAAGGATTTGCTTCATGTGGAGCCAGAGGAGTGATATTGGGATTGAAGTCAAGAGAAGCAAGAGAATGGTTCTTTGTAAGGATAGGCCTAAAAGGCTGAATTTCTTGGCACCAAAGGCTTGTCCACAGATGGGTTCCATTCCCACGGCTAGGCCGGAGAGGATCGAGTAGCCGGTGATGTTGGCGAAGCCCAGTGCTAGTGAGCCTCCTGCTAAGGCTAGCTCCCCAAGTTGTCCTAAGAACAGCATGGAGATCATTGAACGGCAATACAGTAATAGCCCTGTCAGTATCATTGGGAATGCTATCTTTGATATTGATATTAATTCCTTTAATGACTCTGAGATGTTACTATTATCTGATTGAGATTCTTCTTCTTCTTCTTCTGCTGCTCCTCCTTTGGAGATCAATGGTAGTGTCAATGTGTTGGTGTTCATGTTTGGAGAGTTGAGATTGCAATTTAGGTCATGAGATGTTGTTACCTGACACATAGTTATACTTTTCTTTCTTGTTTCCTTTGTGAATGTGTGTAAAAGTGGGAAAAGAACGCTTTTTTGTTGGGGGGTGGGAACAAAGAAAAAGTGAGTTTTTTTTTTTTTTGAAGAATGAATGGAGGGGGGTTTGGAAACCATTCTTTGTGGGGGGTTTTATATAGAGGGGCTTTTTGGACTCTTTCACCTCACTTCAACTCTCTTATACATATAAAAGATCCTATATTTGTATTTAAATACATATATTATTCTGTACTGATTTTTAATACAGTATATTATGTTATTTAAAACTTATCTGTTGCTAAAATAAATTGATTCTTTCTTAAATTAGAACCGGATCCTAATTACTCTGATCTTTAGAATTATATATAAAATAAATCATAGTTTAACTGTTGGAATAGCTATTTAAGCAATTACAAATCCACACTATACACTGGTAAAGAGTATTTAAGCAATTCTTTTGTTTCCCCTTTTGGAAGGGCTAAAACGTCAACAATTATACAGATATAATGAAGGGGTGTAGTGTAATATCCACTGAATAAGAGAGGTAGTAATACTAATTAATAATAAGATTAATTATAAATTATATATTTTATTTTATTTAATAGTATAATTACTTATGAAGTGACTAAAATATGAGGGAGAGGGACAATATTATTAAAGTGGTAGAAACTGTAGACAAGGGTGTTGGAGTGTTTTCTCATTTATGTTGTATTAAAGGGCCATGTTAAACACAAAGACAAAGGTTGTCCTTGAACAGTTATTCAAGGACTGAGTTTTGTAAGTTAACCAAAAAGCCAAGAAGCCCATTAGACACCATCAATGTTCATCACAACCTTTAGCTTATGATATATATATTATTTTTTATTGAATTTTTTTTTTGCTTCTTGCCAACCAACATTATTATTTGTCTCACACATACCTGGGCATGGTTGAGAGTTGAGACTATTGGGACATGGTCACTTATTATCTATAATATGTTTGTTCAACAAATTAAAACAAAAAAAAAAAAGAGTTTGTGTAACTCTTTATTTTATTGTTTTTATTCCTTCTATATTTATTATAAAATATAGTGTGACTCTTCGAGTGAATACTCCACTCGACCCCTGACAATTACCTCGAAAGGACAACGAGACCAAAAAAAAAAAAAAAACACTCAATCCGACTCCTAAATTTTTTTTTGGGACTGATTAGTTTCTGTGCTAAAAAAATAACATTAACTTTTTTTTGGCACAAGAACCTCATTGTCCTTTCGAAGTAATTGTCAGAAGTTGGGTTGGTTTTTTTTTTTATCAAAAACCTCGTTGTCTTTTGAAATAATTGTCAGGGACTGTTTTAAATTTTTCTCGCAACTTCTTATTTAATAAGTGTATACGAAAGAATGAATAAAAAAATAAGTCAGTTTATATCACTAATAAGTAATAATCTTATTAGATTAATTAAGAACGTAGTTTCTAAAAAAATAGTGTGTTCTTTGTTTTGTACTTAGCTATTAGGATTAATCTCCAACCGACCCTCTTCACTCTTGTCCACAACACTCTACTACCTTCTTTTTCTCCAAATTAAATTTACGGATAAACTACAGGCATATATTTGGTTTATTCCAATGTGTGATGAAAATAAAAGACTAATATAATAACTATTAGTTTTTGAATTTTACACTCTATATATAATATATTATTGTATTCGGTAAGTTTCTCAAAATAAAAATATACATGATCAAGATTTATGTCGGAGACAATAGTGTCTCTTCGTCTCTATCAAATAATATTATATTGGTAAAATTAATTTTTTTTTTTTTAATTTTAGCAACGTATTTTACCGACACCTGAGGCGTCGCTAATATTAATTTGGGTTATCAACGGTTTTGAGGCATCGGTAAAATTTATTACCAATTATCACACTTTTTTATTAATACTTTAACTGTCGTTGGTAAATTTATTGATAATAGTCAATTTTTGTTATAGTGAAAGGTTTATAATAAGAATAAGTACAGGGGTGAACTCATTTTTAATTAGTCATTAATATTAGTCAATTTTTTATTGTAAAACTATTTTTTTTTAACTCTCATTTTTTGAAAAGTTTAAGATTAGAAATCAAAATATAGAATAAAGATATTATGAGTTATGCTACGTGTACACTAAAATCAGTCACCAGTATAAAATACATGCTGGAATTTAAATACACATTAAAAATAAATTAAATCATACATGTATTTATACATAAATACATTAGTGGCTGATTTTAGTGACTAATTTTAATGTACAAATATCATTTTTAAAATATAATTAAGAAAAAGGCTGGTATTGGCTAAAAAATAATCCCTTGTTGTACTCTTATAATAATTGGGTCAAATACATAAATTTGTTTGTTATCTTTGTTGATTGTTTTTAGAATTCAACCCTAATCAGTCCTTACAAGTTTGTTTTTTAATCCAGAGTTAAAAAATTATTACAGTACTTTTGTCAAAGGTTGCAAAAGCTTGGAATTTGGATAAGTACAATGGGTCAGATACATAAATCTGTTTGTTGTATATTTTTCTTGATTGTTTTGAAAATTCAACCCTAATCACTAATAATCAGTCCTTACAAGTTTGTTTTTTAATCTAGAGTTCAAAAATTATTACAATGCTTTTTTCAAAGCTTGCAAAGTTTGGAATTTGGATAAGTACAACAACCCTAAAAGCTAAAAAGGTTATGCAAAGTTTTGTACAAAGGTACATAAAAAAACATTGAAATTTTGTTAAAAATTTCTGGCCTTTTTCGTATACGACGGTGTTACCTTGTATTATATGCTGCAAAGATACAAAAGTTATTGAGTATCTATGATTCCGAGGCATTTTATGTGTCTCATGCAAAAAAAGAAAAATAAAATGTCTGGCAAATTAAATCCCTTAGAGTTTGAAGCTAAATTACAACTTAATTTGCTCAAGACTCCTTTGGTTTCTTTATGTTTATAGTAACACATTTTAGTATATTCTTAAACCAATGTATGATAATAACAAGTAAAAGAAAATATATAGTGTACTAGAAATAATGTTATGCCAGTCTCAATGGTGACAACCACGTACAGAAAATGATAATGGATGGATGAAAGAATATTTTGACGCATTACGAGGTGGAAATTGTTTGGCTTAATTACATTGTTGATTAGTATTTAGGAATTTTATTAAGAGTAAAACACAAAAGGTGCTTTCAAATTATTTAAATAGTGACAAAAAATATATACCTTCTATTTGTGATTGTAATTACATTAATTAGCATTATTTAACATATTTAAATATTTATTATAAAATATTATGTTTTTATTATTTCAATTCTTTTAGTACTTATAAATATCATTTTAGATTATATCATCCAATATAATTTGAATAAATACAAATTATTTTTTTATTTCTTTTTTACCTTTTCTAACAGTAATAATAAAAAAAATAGTGAAAAAAAAAAACATCGAAGACTAAGGTGGGAAACTATAATGCTTATATGGTTATCTCCCGTCTCAGAATTTGCAAATAGTGAAATAATTTATATTGGGTTATATATATATTATAGTGGTTACAGTAGTTATGATATTTAAAAAAATATTATTAAAATTAAAATAATATTTTTTATTATTTAATAATATTTTCTAACAAATATTGTTAAAAAATATAATTTTAATTTTAACTATACTTATATAATTACGTAATTACCATAAATATAAGCATACTAGAATTTATTGTTTATGTTTTTGTCAACATAGATAATCTTTTTTCACGTTTGAGCACTTTTAATACTTTTAAAATATTTTAAAAGTATTTTTATCGTTCTTATAAATTAGTGATATTTTTGTCCATGAATGAATAATTTGGAGACATTTTTTATAGCATATTATTTAATTAATGATGTGAAATTATCTATGTGCATAAGATAACTAAGCTAGTGGTGTTAGAAGGTGATTTTTACTTCTATTATAAGTAAACCAATTTAAACTCGAGACAGATTAGTTAAAATCAAATGATCTATTTGTCTAGCTAGCTGTAACCACACTTTAAACAACAATTGAGTATCATAAGAGGCAATGACCATCATTATTGTACATAAGAAAGTTAATAGAGAAAGGAGAGGCTCTAGCTTTAATCAAATTTCAAATCCTATGAAGGAAAAATATGTATGTTGTGCCAAACTGCAAATTAAAATGTACATCTTTTTTCCATTATTAGGTATAGAATACAATAAACATAGAAATAGGTTTTGAATAGAAGTCTGTCTCAATGTAGCACTATACAGGATACCGGTAATTTAGAAAAATAAAAAAAAATGTCAGAATTTATTTTATTTAATATTTATTTATTATTGTAATAATTAATAAATATTAAATAAAATTATTTTTGATTATTTTTAGTTTATTTTTTTAGTTATCAAATATTTTGAATAGTATACAATAAGAGAATTATTTAGATAAAAATATTTAAAACATCTTTTTTTAATGATTTTTTTTAATTAAAAATTTAATACATATAATTGATGTATTATTTTTTGTCAAAATTATATCAAACAAATTGATTTTGTAAAAAAATTGGTAAACCAAACCTTAAACCAATTTAAATTAATATTCTTTTTTATAAAAAATGACTACAATTTTATTATAAAAAATGACTAAAATATTCTTATTTTATATATATATATATATATATATATATATATATATATATATATATATTTTTTTTTTGAACATCCTACATCCTAACCTTATAACAACATAGAGAAAAGAAATATATATATATATATATATTTTTTGAACATCCTAAATCCTAACCTTATAACAACATAGAGAAAAGAAAAGAGTTAGAATTTAGGATTCTCAAAATATATATATATATATATAGAGGATTTTAGTTAAGGGGTATTATTGTAGTCATGTTTTATGAAAAAATATTAATTTAGACTGGTTTAAAATTTGGTTCATCGATTTTTTTGTCAAATCGGTTTGTCGATATAATTATGACATAAATAATACGGTTTAATCGATTATATATGTTAAATTTTAATTGTTAAAAAACATCTTTAAAAAAAGACGTTTTAAGCGTCTTTATCTGAGTGGTTCCCATATATATATATATATATATATATATATAGAATATTATAGTCATTTTTTATAATAAAGATGTTATAATTATTTTTTATAAAAAATATTAATTTAAACCGGTTTAAATTATAATTTATTGATTTATTGGCCAAATCAATTTATATGATCTAATTTTGATAAAAATAACATAATTTAAATAATTATATATATATATATATATATATATATATATATTAAATTATAATTACTTAAAAACATCTTTAAACAAAAAATATTTTAAACGTTTTTATCTGAATAGTTTCTATATAATAATTGTGGGGGCACATGAGTTTTTGGCATTTGTTGACAGAATTTTCCATTTTTGAACTGAATCAAGACTACCCAAAGAAAATAATATATATTTTAAAATAATTTCTGATATTTTAAAATATTGATATTTTAGTATTTTTAATTATTTATTTTAATTTATATATATATAATTTTATTTAAAATCAATGGCTAGAATTACTAAAATATCGATACTTTTTTTTTTCATATTATTATGAATAATTAATTTGATTTGATGAATATAAATGTGGTGCATCGATTGTATCAATGGGATAAGGGACAAGTCAGTTCCTCATTGGTTAAGGGGTCCAGCTGGTACCACCAATTGGGAAGGTCATATATATCCATATATGGATTTCTAAAATTGGATATAAACAATAATTCAATTTCATATTTTTCCAATCTCAATAATATCTTATCTTTGATGTACAGTAGCACTGCCATTTGGCTCTGGTATGTGCAATGCTTTTGAGATATATCATTACTGCACATCATATCTCCAACATTATAAATAATAAAGAATAAAATAACTACTTTGAAATCTTAAATATCTTCAATGTAAATACAAAGATTTTTTTTCAGTTTTTTCGGCTATAGAAATTTGCATGCAATACACAAGGAGGAGTTTGGTATTGTTGTTATTTTTTAAATTATTTTTTATTTTTATTTTTAAAAAATATCATAAATGATAACAGTTATATTTAGGGAAACAAAATAAAAATTATTTTTAGTGAGCACAAATTATAACAATAATATTTACTAAAATTGTTTTTAAAATTCAAAATAAATATAATAAATTAGTAATTTTTATTTTTTTTCTATTCATCAACTCATAAAAATATAAATAACACATTTTTTTAATTAACATATGACTAACACACTTATCAAGAAAATATAAGAATAATTAAGGTGTAAAAGTAAATATGCTCACTTCACTTTTTGTTTAATTATCCTCAAACAAAATAGGAGATAAAATAATTTTCCTACCAACTACTAATGATCAACCTGACCTTATTAATTGAATGTAAGCCAGCCTTGTAATTATTCGATAAATATAAAAAAAATAATAAAAATTAGTCAATATAATTTTTCAACTATCATAACAGTATATTAAAATTAGTTATTAAAATAAAATATATATTAAACATAAATTATTAAATTATATATATTTATATATAAATATATAATGACTGATTTAATAATTAATTTTTAGTGTGCACGTAATTTTTTAATTAATTTTTTTAGATGTATAGTTTAGATTTTATATATGAGAGCTTTTAATTTTAAATAAACAATCATATTAAATATATATTAAAATTAATTATCAGTATAGAATACATATTAAAATATAATACATATTAAAAATAAATTAAATTATACAATATAAAAATACATAATAACTAATTTTAATAGTTAATTTTAATGTAAAAATAATATTTTTGTTAAATAAATATAAAATCTTTATAGTCATGCTAACAAATATAAAAAAGATATATATAGTCAATACGATGCTTTTTTTTTCTTTTCAAGACACGGTTAAGATGTTAGGAAATTATAATTTTTAATATATTTTGTTAAGATGTTATAAATTGAATAAATCATTATTATTTTTAATTTGAATCTAATAAAAATAAATTCAGGTATTCTATTTTATTTAAATTTTAAAATTTTATAAGAACTATATCAAAATATAAATAATAATTTATAATTTTAGACTCTAATATATCAAAGTCATTTGGCAATCTTTTTCTATCAAAGAAGTTGTTATTGAGTTTTATCATTGATACAAAATATTTTGATTGAGAGAGATTAAAAAACCACAATTAATCAAAATCAGGTAAACAAATTAATACCGAAATCATCAATCTTTTGATTGTGTTTATAAATTTAGGTATGCTTCCTCAATAAAATTTATTGATAGTCTAATGCAAAAGTTAATAGCTGATTATATGAAGGAAAAGTATACGAAATCAACTCTAAATCAGTCCAGAATGAAAAAACTTAATTAATTATAAATATAGTAATTAGTTTTATTTATTTATGATTTAAAATATTAGTTATTAAATGTTTCACCACATTCAAATTAGGAGGAGATACATTCAGTATCATTGCAACGTGAATCACGGCGTCTCTTCACCCTCCTTCTCTCTCCAAATGCCTAAAACATGATAAATCAGAAAAAAGATTCAGAACCATCCAATTTACAAAAAAAAGAAATATTCTAATGCCTAGCATAAGTACCATCTATATAGAAATTTTAGATTTATCCAAAGACATTTGGCTGGTTTTTGGCTGGAACCATCTTGGTTCCTAGCATTATTGATATATGAATTAATTCTATAACCCTAAGATCACAGGGATAAAATCAACTTAGCCGTAACTTTAGAACTTTTCTATGATTAGTTGCTTCCTATTGAATTAGTTGTTCTTGTCCACAATATGAATTTTTTTTTTTTAACCTATTAAAACTACTTTTAAAGGTGTATATGGTGTAGGTGCCCACAGAAAAAAAGAACTTTTCGATTCTTGACTCTACATATTCAAAATTTGTTGTTCACGGGAGAATTATACCAATATCCATTTCACAAAATACCATTTCTTATATATAAAATGCTTGATCCGTTCAAGAAAGGAATCAACTTTTCTTTTTCTAACTAATATCCATTTTTTGCTAACTAGTAATCCGAAAAAAAAAATTTATTTCTAACCGACAAAAGAAAGAGAATAAAAAAAGAGAGGAAAGGAGAAAATAACAAAATTGGCTAAATCTTAGGTAAAATAATGGCTCTAAATCTTCTTTTAAAAAAAAAAATTAAACGACCCAGCATTAAAAAATTTATTTTCCTAACGACTTTACCGAACTTGGGCGAAATTATAGATTCATGAGTTTTGAATATTTGAAAAGATATATTAAAAGGGGGAAAAAGCATACTACTGCTAAATAATCATTTAATACCTTACTTAGATTGACTATGACCAGATCTTTAAGTTTCCACATTGCTTTTCTTTATTGTTGAAGTAAATTAATTTGAGCACAGATTCTAATGCTACCAAGGTTTCGCATATATATAAGATTGTATTGTACATGTTCCCCTTTTGTTCTCCCTTTTTTTTTTGTATCCTTTTTTTTTTAATTTTCATTATTCTTCTTATATAAAAAAATGTGTTTATGGATTAGATTGATTTGTATATCCATAATATTTTATTCGAATTTGATCCAAAAATTATGGATATTAAACCAATTCATAAGATTATTGGATTGGATCAGATCCAATTCACACACTAATAGAATCATATTGATATTTCATGTAGATATCTGCATATTTACGAATCTAATAAAAAATAAATAAACAAGTAAATATTTTTTTATGTCTTATTTCAATTAATAATTATCACATACGTTGTGTTATTTTATTTTAATTATTTAAAAAAATATATTTAATAATATTTTAGGAGTAATTAAGCATGTTTAAAAGGATGGAAAAAGAGATATTATATATTGACAATTTTTCAATAAAAATAAAATTTTAAAAATATTTTTTATGTTTTGTGAATATATCCGATATTTGAATCAATCTGAACTTAAAAAACGTAATTAGATCTAATTCAGTTCAATGATTTTAGTGCGGATTAAATCGAGATTTTATTCATATATATCCGATCGGATCAGATCCACATTCACTCTTAACTACATATTTTCGGTGCCCTCTTTTATTGAAAATTAAGTTGGAAAATTCCATAATTAATGAGACAATTAGCTATAATTGGGATTGATTTTAAAGTTTGAAGAGCACTATACAAAATCATGACCCAAAAGAAAAGAAAAAGGAAACATAACTAAGTTGTTAAGTGTTGACGAGAAAGATTCACACGAGTGGAACTTAGCTAGGTAGATAGATGGGGACATAATATATAATTGTGTGCGTGTATATATATATTATAAAATTAAGAAAACGTGATCGAGTGAAGAAAGAAGCACAACATATAACATAAGTTAATACATACAAATAAAGAAACAAAAAATGAGAGGTAGATTTCTCTTTAAATAAAAAAGATAAAAAAAGGAGAGAGATAGAAAAACATGTTGAATGCCATAACTAATTCGTAAAAGACAAAATTGTGTTGTTAGTTTGAATTGAAAAGAGAGACAGAAAATATCAAAATAGATAATGTTTGATGCATGCATGCAATATATAAAGCATGGATCATGAGTCATGCATACCCGCGCGCTTAGGTAAGAACCATTCCGCTTTCATATCTTTTTTTTTTTTTTTTTCTAAATTTTTCTAAGGGTTAGGTCATGCCTGCATTATTGTTTTTCATGTAACAAATTTAGGGGAGTTCATATATAGCACCAATCAACTTACTAAGTCAATGAAATAGTTATATACTTTGAGTTAAGTTTTAAAATTGTCTATCAAATTGAGTGTGTATTTTAAAATAATTCTCAAGATTTTAATTTATTAGAGATGTAGTTATTTATATATCTTTTTATATTAATTTAAATATTTAAAAAATAATAATTTTATGACATGAGGACGTGATAAATTATTTGATAAAAAAATAAAAAAATTAATATAATTACATAATACACTTTTGTCGGTCATTAATACAATTGAAATCTTGGTAATTATTTTAGTATACTCGACCAATTAAAACTACTTTGACCTTAATTAATTCTGTATGGAAAAGTATAGGATACCAACATATTATCTGCCAATTTCTGCCAACTCTTATTTATAATTGTGTTTCATAGAAATTTGTTTGTGGATGTGTCTAATAATTAATATATTTTAAATACATATATAAAGAGACATATCCAGAAAATATATCTATAAAGACACTTCTATTAAACACAGCTATAAAAAAGATATTTTTATTAGACACATCCACGAACACACTTCCATGAAACACAATTATAAATAAGAATTGGCAGAAGTTGGCAGATATGCTGTTGGTAACGTAGCGAAACCGATTCTGTATACTTCTCGGTTCAACGAAGTTTTATAAAAGTGTTTATAAATTATCTATCCAAAAAAAATTTCTAAACTCATACTCATGTATTATTATCAAACTACAATGAAACTAAGAAGCTGCATTTGATTTTACTTCCGGTGTTAAACAACTCCTAAACTTTTCGGCTTGGTAGGATTTAATTAGGGATGTAAATGCTGAATTGAGACCGGTAGATAGAGAATCGTCAAATTCAAATTTGTATCACCAGTATTCTTTACCAGTCATTTGTTTAAGAAACTACTAAGAAAAACTCGAATTGATAACAATTCAAAATATAATTGAGTCATTAATAAAAGTGTTTACGCATATGTTAAAATAAATTATTTTGACAGATAAAAAATATATAAAAAATATATGACATTTTTTTTTGTCTATGCACATCTGAGCTATATTTAAGGGTCTTTGTTGCTGGCCAATTAATTATTGTATGCGTAAGGTGGGATTCAAATTTCTAATACTTGCTTAAGCGAACGAGTGACTTAACCACTCAACTAAGAAGAATACATCCTAATTATATACCGATCCTGCTACACATTTAAATATTTTTGCCAACCAACCAAGTCTAACCAAGTTAGTCTAAACTCACAAAATGTGCCCGTGAATCATATATTTCTTCTTTGTTCACCACAAAAAAAATACTGAGTATCGTCAGATTTATTGGTGGATTTATCTTCTGAATTTGTCGGTAATTTATTTACCATCGAAATGCATTTGACGGTATAAACGGCACTAGAAAATATTTACTTGCATATTATTTCATTCGATGCTAATTACTAGCAGATTTTGCGTCGGATTTTGCAATTAATATGAAAAAAAATAAGCGGTTTGTTACCATCAAATTTTTTGACGGTAATTTTGGCGCCATATTATGCTTTGGGACACCCATTTTCCGTCAGATTTTTTCACCGATAAATCTAATGGTATGCAATCTTTTTTTGCACAACTAGCACACAATTAATAGTGAAATTAATTTTTTTTTACAAAATTAATGCACAAATTCAAAACTCAAAAATCAACTAATGAATTTATTAAATATCAAGGGTCTGAATATTATAAAAGGTCAAAGAAGTAAAATACAATGAAATAGCACCAGTAATGCTATTTCATTGTCGTCGTCATCTTTTCTCTGCTGAGGCGGCGGATTAGGTGCTGATATCGGTGCCACACTAGCAGTGCCGCTGCCTCCAGCGCGCATCTGATCATTATACACTTCCATCTGGTCTCGCAAACGCTCTAGCAGCTCCAACTTCTCCGTCAGCTCTGCCTTAATGACAACAGTATCTTCCACGCATGCAAGAAGTATACCTCTCCTCAGACTGCTGAGTTTATTGGTGAAGCTCCTGTGTGAACTTCTGCACATCCTCCCTCAAATCGACAACTTCCTCAAAATCGGTAGGGCCGGTGGCAGAGACAGAGGCAGATGAAGCCGCCTATGTGAAGGTGCAAAAGCCATTGGCGAAGAACGACCCCACCCCGTAGACGCAATCTTTGTAGGGCTCAGAGGCGGTCTCGTGCCAAACCTTATCAGGATCTACGACTGAGGCATCAGAGCCGAGATCGTCCCCACTAGGCTGAGATTGTTGGATCGCAACCTCCAATCTCTGCGTGTAGTCCTTCTGTGTAACACACGTTGTTATTAGGATACCAATTAATTGACTTTAAATCGATTACATTTCAAACTTAGAATTAATTGAAACTCACATAATGAGTCACATACCGCTCATCAGCAAATATCTCCTTGTTAGCCTTCAACGTATGAATTTGCTTGAAGGTCTCCATCAATGTCGCCTCACCCTCCAAAGACTTAGACTACACATATTGAAACTAACTAATAAAATAAATCAAGTAATAATTAATTCAAGTAATAATTAACAAAGATTAGCAAACTATGTACATACCAGCCTACTCTTCATCTTCGTGAAAGTCGCCGATCCACCGATATACTTCAACGACCTCGTGATGTCCTGTTAGTTTTGTTCATCAGACGGCGATACTGGAATCCCTCATCAGTAATAAAATAGACATCCACTTCCTTCTTAATATTTGGACGGAGCCAAGTCGTGAGGTGGTCGTATCCTTCACAAACATCTTACATCATCTGCTGAAGTCATCTAATTATTTAGTGATCGTCGATCTTCCTGATCAAAAGATCATATTCCTTATCCTATATAAATTTCTCATGCACAAAGTAATTTAACATTAGTTTGTCGAAAGAAATTAAAATACAATTAAAATATAATTAATTCAACAACACTGGATTTTTATCGCCCACTTCTAAATGTATTTTGTATGGCGAGTGAGTTAAGATTTTAGACTTACGATGTTTTAAATTTTTTTTTGTCATTTATCAAAAATTTATGTATTCTTTTTAATTAAATAATGTGTTTTTATTATCATTGAGTTTATTGTGTGATATAAAGTAATATATAAGAGATTTAATTATTTTGTGTCATTTTCAAGAATTTAATGTGTCTTTTAAATCTAAAATATATTTAACTGTATTTATTGATTGAGTGGATTAAGAATTTAAATTTGTTAAGAATTTAGATTTGTGATCTTTTGAAAATTAAAACAAAAAAGAAGAAGAAGATGATGATAATCAATGATAATAAAAATAATAATAATAATAATAATAATAAAAATAAATAAATAAAGAATAAGACGAGAAAAAAATGATGATGATTATGATCATAATAATAATGATAATAAAAAATAAAAAAGCCAGTAAATAAAAAAAAATATTAAAAAAGTACGCGCATATAAATTTGACTAAGTTAGATGTAATTAAAAAAAGGTTTAATTTTCTAGTATTTTTTATTTTACATTTATAATTACTAGCATTTAAAGTAGTGGTGCATGAGTTGAGATTGTAGTTAACCACTCCCTAATTAATAAATATACACTCAATTCATCAGAAAGAATAATATTGCCTCTCCTAAAGAAGCATGAACATGAATATAGCTGCACATCCAGAATCAACCAATGATGCATCGACAACAATATATTAAAATAGAAAATGAAAACATCAGTGACGAACAAGAGACCACGTGAATGTAGGTCCATAATTTAGATTTTTCTGTGTCAATTATTCTTGATGGAAAAACTAGCTGAGAATTATATACAATTATACATATATAGCTATCAAGTTATTATATACTCTTTCTGTTTCCTGTGATACTATTATTTAGTTTGTTTTATTGACAATAATTATTGTAAAATACAATTATTTATATGCCTATTTATTAATTTGAATTTTCAAAATATATAGATATAGTATGAAAACTTTTAAGATTAAAATATCTAGAATTTAATTTTTATTGATCTCAAAGAAATAATTTTATCAGAGCACAATAAATATTCATTCCTGTTAAAAATAAGTTTCGTATATTTTAGATATGTTTAATTAATATAAACTTAAATTATATCTAAACACATTAAAAAAGAAACTACCTGTACAAATGTTTCCATTCGTAATAATCATGCATTTGAAAGACTTTAGGGTAAATTATTAATGATTATTTTATGCATGCACGGTAGAAATTACGAAACATGATGACAATACTCACCATTAATGAGATCTGCGCTGGTATAATAAAACAAGAGAATGAAGGAGGAAATTTGTACTAAAAGCTTAGTAATAGATTTCCAACAAGCAAATATATATAACCCACGTAATTCGTCGTATCTTGTTTTGTTTGGTACTATTAATTATCTCCATAAAAAGATATTTACATCATTGTTATTACTCGTGCAAATAGAGAAATGACAAAAGTGTAAGCAGCGACGGACTGAGGTTTAGAGGAGCTTTTGAAAAAGGGAAAGTACAACAAGTCAATGAAATATTTGTACAATATATACAATAAAAATTTAGAGAGTATTAGAAATATAATCATTAGTGTTACCTTTTTTTATCAGTTCTGGGATGAGTAATATCATGACATGATATTAGAGCTTTAGATCCGAAAAGTCAAAAATTCGATTTTTGGTGAACTCTAAAATTAAATCAGCTTAAATTTTTTGGATGAGTGGTTGTATGATATGAGATATTTATTATCCTTAGTACCGGATGATTAATCTGGATATTATAAATTTGTCTAAGTTACTTTTTTTTCTATCCAAGTTAATTACTTTTTTTTTTGCCTAGTTTTTCTTTTTTTTTTTTTTGGTCTAACTCATTTTCTTTTTTCTGTGAGTTTTTAGAGTATTTTCATTGATGAATCTAACATCCAGATTTATAAATTGAAAGGTCTGAATGATATCATTTTGTTAAAGTATTTATTTTGTTAAAAGTATTTATTTTGTTAAATTTAATATCAAATAAATAAATAAATAAATTTAATAAAAGATTAATGAATAGTGATAATATATTTTTTGAAATTAGTTAACTAATTATTTATTATCAAATTAAATCTCAGTTTTTAATCGTGAGAAAATTATTAATATTTTTTTATCTTAAAAAATTAGTTGAGATTAAGAAGAATAATATTTTTCTATTAATTCATATTCTTTATTTTAAAATTATATAATATTTTTTTATTTTAACTCTTAAAGAATCTTACTTATAACAATTGTTTTAGTTGATCTCAATTATTAGATTCCGAATCCGGATGATCAGAGAGGTCATTGAGCATGCAAGTTAAAGGTGGGTTGAATGTGATTGATTTGTTGAATATATACATGATGTCCTAATAAGTGATGAGTACTGCTAGCATTTCTACTTCGATCATTAGTTAGTGAATAATTAAGATCAAGTACAATCATTTGTGCTTTCCATTCTCCTAGCTAGGCCCTAGGTACTAACTATCTATAATATAGGGCATTTGAATTTAATCATTAATCAATCAACTATGTTATATATATACGGAGCAATAAATATTATTATTTTTTATTAATAATAATTTATATTTATATTTATAAATATTTTATATATAATAAACATATAATTTATATTTATATTTATCAAAATTTTATACATATAAATTAATATAGTTTATATCTAAATTTTTTAAAATTTATACACATAAATTAATAAAATTTATTTATTAAAAATAATTTAATATTTATATTAATCAAATAATAACAAAAATACTAAAAATTGCTGATCTAACAAATTTTTCATATATATATATATATATAAAATCAACTATTAATGAATCGTCGTATAAAAATACATATTTAATATTAAAAAAAATTATTTTTTATAAAAATTTTGATCAATTTATTATAATAAATTTAATTAATTTAATAGGTGACCATCTAACTAAAAAATATATAATCATTAATTTAGTGACTAATTTTAAATAAATAAATATTATTTTTGTTCATCTGGGTGATTTGAAAAGTAGTGGCTTGATTTTCGCCCTAAAATTAAATTGCTTTCATTGCAAGCATCTTGATGAGGATGTGATATCTCAAATTCTCAATTCCCCACACGTAATAAGTAATTTACTTTGGATTATTGTTTTTATGAAATAAGTTTTATTTATCATTATAATATTTTCGTGTATTAAGCGTGTATATATATATATATATATATATATAAGAATATTCCGTAAAATAGTATTGAGTAATATTGAATAACTAATTTTTTTAATTAATATTAATCAATTTTTTAAATTATTTTACTTATCTTAAATTCTAAATTATAAATATTAAATCACAAAATTAACTGGTATTAGTTAACTAAAAATTTGTCTTCGTATACTTTTTCGTATAATTAGTGTTTGTAGAATTGAATGCGTAAATGGAGTGTATATGTAATCACTAATCACTTTGTTTTTCTATGACAGTCTCAGTGATAGTAACTTAAAGCATATCACCACCGATTTTCAAATAATGATCATTGTTTGAAAAACCTAATAATAGGATAAGATTTCATTTTATGTGTTTAAATTATTCAGAAATGCATGGGTAATATCAATTATAGGCCAGGTTACAATCATAACTCATAAGCTCCACCTATGTCTTATGTATCCTAAACGATAGGACAAAACAAAATAAACTAAATTCAAGCCTAGCTTGGACCAAGTTAAAGTAAATTTGGCTTCACATGTATGTTTAGATTTTTCTGCAAATTAAACATTAGGCTATCAATTTTAACATGTTACTCGTAATATAAATAATAGAATAATACTAGAAAGTTGATTTTTTTTTCAATTTGTATTAAAATTATTTTATTTATCTTAAATTCTAAATTAATTAATATTGATTAACTAAAAATAATTTTTTATATTTTTTAAAGAATAAATATAAGGAATTAATTTTAGATTAATTAATATTAGTTAATTTTTTATTATTAAATTATATTTTAAAATTTTATCTTTTGGAGATTTTAAAATTTAATTTAGTATTTAAAACAAAAAATTATTTTAAAATATTAACTAATATTAAATGAAAAAAGTTAACAACCTAATTAAGCTCTTTTCTTATCCATTGTGTTAAACGTTGAGGAGGGGATAAAAATCAAAGATATGCTATGTTGACGATAAGCTTAGTGAAATATTTGATCATTATATTACAAATTTATTTTGTTTAATCTAATCTTGCAAAAGGAACGGTCCAAGAGATAGTTAGATTCTTTTATGTCACAAATTCATAGGTCAAAAACAAATTAAAGCCAAATTAAAAAGGGATTATATCAAAGATTTAACTTCTTAAAGTTTCAGTCTTTTTGAATTGTCATCGTTTACATCATCATAAAGGGGGGGGGGTGTTTAGTTTTAACTTTTATCGTTTAGCTTTTTAATTAACTTCATAATCATACTAATTAAGAACCTTCAAGAAGATCGATGTTAGTCTGAACAACTTTGTTGACTTTGTCTTCTTCATTAAAGCCATTTCTCGTGCCACTTTGCTGTCTTTTGTCTTGAGAGAAAAATGGCATTCCCATTTGGTTGTTACTGCCGCAAAAGATACATGATAGCTTAGATTCAAATATATATTATTCCAAATCCAAATTGGTTTATTCGCTAAAATTTATTTCATATTAGTGATCTCTTGTCTTATACTAGGAAGTAGCCCTTTTTAAATTAAAAATATCTAAGAATATATAGTTATTTTTTATGGTGTAAATTTCATATATATTACTAATTAACTTGTCCTTAGTTTTCTATTAATTATGTAAACAAATTTCCCCATATATTACAACTAGCGTATTGCATTTTAATTAGCGTTATATATTCCCTCGTTAAAATTATTTCGCATCGATTCAAAACCACTGCTAACCTCACTAAAACGGGTTATTGACTACGTTTGTTTGTTTATAGAGATAAAACATTGAAATAGAGATATAGAGACACAAAATTTTATTTGATAAATGAGACATGAATAAAGACATTAGAATACAGAGATACTAATTAACAAAAGACACATCTTATTTTTTATTTTTTATTTTATTATTCTTGTTAATTTTTTATAATTATATTTTTTTCTCAAATTTTTTGAAAAAAAATGATTAGATTTTTAAAATTTGTTATAATTTATTACCAAAAAGAATATAAGAACACAAAATTTTGTATATGTGTTCTTTGTGTCTTATCTTATCTTGTTCTTATTCTCAGAAACAAACATAGTCAGAATTAGTGTAGAAATTAACTATAATTTAGTGAGTAAATTATTATTATTACATATGTATTTAGAACGCTGACAAATATTTAATAAAAAAAACGAAATTAATTTTAGTATGATAGAAATATCCAAATGTTAATTTTATTTATGAATAGATTTATTAATACTTTAAACTTTTATAGTAAAAATAATAATTTATTCATCTTTGACTAATACAAATTAAAGTTAGTTTTATTTATTTTTAGATAATTAATTTATCAATATTTTAATTTTTTATAAATAAAAATAATAAATTACTCTAATTTAACGGTTAAAAATTATTGTGTATAAAATTCATAACTTGAAATATTAAATTTTATTTTTTATAATAGTTATTTTGAAATTATTCGCATTCAATTTGATTAAGCTTTTAGGGTAAATGGTAATGATCGAACAAACCTAAACTCAAAGAGTTCTAAAAGAAGTTTTTTATGTTACACGTTTTTCTTGACCGGAAAATAGTTGTTTGATATCATATATAGATGCTAATTTTTTATGGATTAAGCTTTGGTGAATATGACACACACATCACTTACTTATCCATATAAAAAACGTTCTCTTACATGAGAATGAGAATAATTGTGAACACTCTTAGGATTTCTAATGTAGATAATTTAGGTATAAGCCGCGCCATGCATAATTATTCATTTGAAGTCATATATGTGAATCATTATATGTAGTTTGAATATTTAGAAGGCAACAAAAAACTAACTGTGCTAGGAATGGAGCCACATACATACGTAGTATATCTATGCTAAATCATATGATCTCTTTGTTTTTCATTTTATATACACTACTTTCTCGCCAAGATATTAGGGAAATTTTGCATTGTGTGTTTTTTAGCAACATTCATTATACATAATTCCTTTGTTTTAAAATAATTTTGTCTATATATTCATCTTTCAATAAACTCAAAAAGTAAAAACAATAGTTATTTTTCGTGCAAAATGCCTATCAAACTACTGCCTTATAAAATTTCGCGCAAAACATTGTATGGTTTAATAATAAATACTATATTATTTTTTTTAATTATATGAAATCTATTTTAATTTATTTATTAAATATATTTTAATAAAAATCAAAGATAATAACTATAAATATAATAGTTATAAATATATTCTCCCATAAATTAAATGATTATAATAAATACCTTGTCTATATGTTATTTATTAAGTACATTTAATCTTAACTGATCAAATTAACCTAATGACTAAAAGTTAGGGATGGCAAAAATTTCTCGAGATGCGAAAATTCTCGCAAAAATTTTCATGAGATCTGTGAAATTTTTTTTTCAGGAAGATGGGACAGAGGACGAAATTCTCCCGAGACAGGCGTGGACCCGCTCCGGGATCCCGTTCCATCCTGCTAATTTTTTAAATTAATAAATTTACTTAATTATCACATATGTTTTTTAGTCATTTCACATATCACGTATATATAGAGAAGTCCTAAATTTCTAATCCTTATTTGCATAACCATTCTTCAATTCAAAGATCTATAACCCGTTCATACTCCATCCAACTTCTTTGTAGCCACCCTCTTATCACTCTCCTTTCTCACCACACCGTCAATCCTCACCATACGCCATTTTTTCTATTTGCAGCAGTATTCTTTCTCTTCGTCGAGGGATATGTCCGTTCTCCTCTCTGCAACTCTGTCATCGTATCCATTCTCCTCTTTGCTGCCACGTCCCCTACCTCGTCCACTGCTCTATGCTCTGCGTTGCCGTCGCATCTCCCACCGCGTCAATTTAAAAAAAGTCGTTGTCTGTCCTTTAATATTTTTCTATAAAATTTTGCTATTTTTGTATAAGATGAATACTTGCATCTCTACTCCTATAGAAATTAATTATCAGTCACAATTATCAGAGACATAGAGAATGAAGTCCCGTGAAAAATAGAGATAAGACCAATATTCTCTAAGACAAGGATTGGAAATGGGAACAGAAAGCAAATATGGAGGCGAAGACAAAAAGTAAAGAGATATTTTCTGTTCTCTTCCTATTTCGTTGCCATCCCTACTAAAATTACATTCTCACATTTTTATATAAAAATTTTATTTTTATAAAATATTATATATATAATTTAAAAAATTAATCATTAAAATTAGTTGCTAATTATTATATAATTCTCTCTATATATATGTAAAATTAATTTTTAATATTTATTTTATATTTTAATATGTATTCTATATTAATACCTAATTTTAGTGTTTCATAATATGGTTAATATATATATTAAAAAAAAGATAAGCTATTACCAACTCATAGACGACACATTTAATGTGATACAATCTTCTAAAGAAAATGTACACATGATAAAGGTATGACTAAAGCAAAAGACATTTAAAAAATAAAGGGCCCAATCATGAACAATATAGCAATTGTTGATTTGCACTTGTTGCTTTTCTAAAGGACAATTTGGAGCCTATACAATCATCTTAATTATGGGAACAAAAAGAAGAATGCTACAAGACACAGAAGATATCTTTACATTGTTTGTTTTGATATTGGAGGAGCAAAAACAACCAAAAAGGAGTAAAGAAATTAAAGGTGCATATATAAATATCTGGATGAGGATATATAATACATCATAATCTTTTTATATTATTCACGTATATTTGTGTCCTTTTTCACATGCGTTCTCACGTTCTTTTAACATTTATCACTTGCTGGGGTTTCATATTGTATCCGGTTCAAAAGAGAGATCTCTTGATCAATCTACTATATGTTATCACTATATAAAAAAAATAACTCATTGTGTATTCATTGGCTGAGCATCACACTTTAATCGTCTTAATAAAAATGATTTATCTTCAAATTTAAACTGATAAATAAAAATATATAAATAATTATATCTTATAAATTTTTTATTCATTAATAATTTTTTTATTTTGTTGAAACGTAAATTTTTGCATAAGTATTTTTGTTTTTTTTCATCTTATATATTAAAACTAAATTTATTTATAATATATATATATACATTATTAGACAACAAAGGTATTAGTACTATAGTTGAAAAAATATGTTATATAAGCATGTTAAAACTCGAATCGAACACAACTTTTGTTCAAACATTTGTATTTTTCTGCACGATAACGCAACTATTATTGCTTAGAGAGGAAATGTTTAATTTGTGCTATAGAGTGAAAGAAACAGAATGCTAAATGAAAAGAAGGAAGTGATTGGAATCATTACTGAAATGTTGAATGCAAAAGTTCTACTCATGCCTAATTGATATGCTGCTTATATATACAGGACTCAAGAATGGATACAAGAATTGATCACAAGGCATAACAGATTTAACAATGGCAGTATAGAGCACTAATCATTGAACATAAATCTAGTAAACAAGTATATATGCATGCCATAGGCGGATTCAACATGAAAATTTTTTTTCTTATTTTCTATCGCTAGAGCTTTTTAATAGTGATGTTGAAAAATAAAAGACTGGGCACGTCGAGAAAGGAAAAGTATAGGGTACCAATATATTATCTGCCAACTTATTGTCAACAATAATTTATCATATTTTAAATACATGTATAAGGAGACACATTCATAAAATATATAAAAAGACACTTCCATTAAACACAGTTATAAGAAAGACATTTTTATTAGACACATCTGTAAAGACACTTTCGTTAAACACCATCATAAACAAGAGTTGGCAGAAGTTGGCAGAAATATTGTTGGTAACGTAACGGAATTGGTCGAGAAATACACACAAATGAGTCCGTAATTCGTAGTTGGAAATGAATTCTTTTTATTTTCAATTTTTTTAAATATTATTTTATATTTTTTAATGTATATTTTATACTATAAATAAGTAATTATTAGTTGATAATTGATTTTTAATGTATATATATTATAATTATTTTTGTAAATTGATTTTATAAAATATAATTTATATCATATAAAATTTAAATGAAAAAAATATAAAAAAGAATTTATACGGTATAAGATTATATTTTATAAAATAAATAAAAAAAAAGTAAGAAAATTTATTTGCCTGTAATGCATGTATG